>NC_092225.1:50584478-50779478 GCF_036320965.1 Panulirus ornatus | reverse complement strand
TCCTACATGTACACATGCCTTACATCCTCGATATGTCTTCAGACGGTTCTCATTAGCGCTTCTGTATGAGTGATTCATCTACAAGCCACTAAGGGTACAATAATTCACGGTCATATTTTTTTTTTCTCTTGGAAATCAGGGTCACATATACGTAAATCTCTTACGAACATCGATGAAAAAACTTATTGTTTAATCCTTTTTTATGCTGTGCTGAGTGATAAGGAAAATACAAACAACTATTTGCAATTTTTCTAAAAATATCAAACTTTCTGCCAACCTTGTGGATCTTACAGTCAAGGAAAGACAATGAACAATCTTCCAGTTTTTCAACAGTGAATTTTACACAGGGAATACGAGCATCAAGTGGAGGAAGAAAGCGATCTAAATCTTTGTCGATTCAAATTTGAATAAGATAATTAAGCATTTACTTAAGGGCGACGACATTATAAACAAAATGACGACCTCAAGGTCCTCAAGAGCGAAACAAGGATCTTCCTCTGAACCTCCTCTGAAGGTTCTGTCGTCTGTTCCTGCTGCTACCTCGCTCAGGCAGGAAAAGGCGAATATACACATAAACACATAAGGCATGACAGCATATGCTACAATAAAGCACTTTAGGCCATATGATCATGTTTTTGAAAGTCCTTACAGATAGTATTCTCCGTTGGTCGCCGTAACAAACCCTCTGAATTGGAATTTCCATTATTTTGGCCAATCGCTGTCAGCCCAAGTTTGTGGAACGTCACAATATCACAATGAAACCGTCAACAACAGATTCTCGCGGACCATTTCACTTTGTAACAATGAAACGAAAGAGGAAAAAAAAAAAAAGGTAATAAGTGCCCCCTAGCGTGTTGGTGGAGTGGGCGGGCCGGTTGTGGCGAAGAGCCGGCCTTCACCTCCATTCATGGGCGCGCGTGCCGCTGACGGGGTGAATGGCGCCGTTATTGGCCGTTCGATACATCTAAGAAGCCCCCCGCCGAGCCTTCTTATGAGGTGCTTCCTACAGCTGCGTTTGTGGGTCCAGGAGGACGACTGGCCAGCACTCGGGCCAGTGGCAAGAAGGCTGGCCAGCACTTGGGCCAGTGGAGAAAGACTGAGGCAAGACGGCTGGCCATCACTTGGGCCAGCGGCAAGACGGAAGGCCATCACTTGGGCCAGAGGCAAGACGGAAGGCCAGTACCCTGGCCAATGGTAAGAATGGAAACCAGAAGGCCACATTTTTGTTCCAGACGTTTTTTGGGCAGGTGTTGTGTGTGTTTATCTATGTGCTGAGGGCAGGTGGTTCGTGTGAGCTTCTAAGTCGCGAGGCTTGGCTTGTATATATGCATATGCTGAAGCGGGAGATTCAGTGTGTATTTCGGTGATGATGGGATAAACCTGGGTACGTACGTGCTGAAGGGAAGAGAGTTGTGTGTCTGTTTAAGGGCTAAAAGTTATATTATTTGTGTCTGTTTATTTATTGAAGGGCAAATGTTCCGTGTGTGTGTGTGTGTGTGTGTGTGTGTGTGTGTTTTAAAGGTACCCAAGGGGGAGACTGGAGAGGTAGCCGAAATAAGCAAGCAAAGTGCAGCATAGGAGGAATCTGTTTATTTTTCCTTTGCGCACGTCTGATCCCCAGTGAGGCCACTAGCCGTGGTTTGTGCCGGACGTGTTGTTTTACTTGTGAGTCGACCCTTTCGATCCATGTCAATGACTTTCACTACGCCAGTCAAAGAACGAAGTTGAAACTACTTTATTTACAACTTTTTAGGCGTAAAACGAAGAAATATTAGGTCATTGTTCTAAATGGACCTCCTTGGTGTAGCGGTTAGCGTTGACGACGTTATACAGTCACGGGCCGCCCAAATTCGTGTGCACAGGTTCGAATCCTTGTTGCGGCAGTCGCTCCATGCGTCATCCTTCCCAAGGGTTTTGGTCAGGAAATTGGGTACCTGGTTTAATAAAAAGAGTGTGGTTGAGAGAGCAGAAGAGGGTGTGCCGAAATGGTTTGGTCATATGGAGAGAATGAGTGAGGAAAGATTGGCCAAGAGGATATATGTGTCAGAGGTGGAGGTAACGAGAAGTGGAAGACCAAATTGGAGGTAGAAAGATGGAGTGAAAAATATTTGAGCGATCGGGGCCTGAACATGCAGGAGGGTGAAAGGTGTGCAAGAAATAAGAGTGAATTGGAACGATGTGGTATACCGAGGTCGACGTGCTGTCATTGGATTGAACTAGTGCATGTGAAGCGTCTGGGGAAAACCATGGAAAGTTTTGTGGGGCTTGAATGTGGAAAGGGAGCTGTGGTTTCGGTGCATTATACATGACAGCTAGAGACTGAGTGTGAACGAATGTGGCTTTTGTTGTTTTTTCCTAGCGCTACCTCGCGCGCACGCGGGGGGAGGGGGATGCCATTTCATGTGTGGCATATATTATCCCTAGGGATAATATATATATATTATATATATATATATATATATATATATATATATATATATATATATATATATATATATATATATTATATATATATATATATATATATATATATATATATATATATATATAATATATATATATTATGTGTGTGTGTGTGTGTGCGTGTGTGTGTGTATGTGTGTGTGTGTGTATATGTATATATATATGTATATTATCCCTGGGGATAGGGATGAAAGAATACTTCCCACGTATTCCTCGCGTGTCGTAGAAAGCGACTAGAGGGGACGGGAGCGGGGGGCCGGAAATCCTCCCCTCCTTGTATTAACTTTCTAAAATGGGAAACAGAAGAAGGAGTCACGCGGGGAGTGATCATCCTCCTGGAAGGCTCAGAGTGGGGTGCCTAAATGTGTGTGGATGTAACCAAGATGTGAAAAAAGGAGAGATAGGTAGTATGTTTGAGGAAAGGAACCTGGATGTTTTGGCTCTGAGTGAAACGAAGCTCAAGGGTAAAGGGGAAGAGTGGTTTGGAAATGTCTGGGGAGTGAAGTCAGGGGTTAGTGAGAGGACAAGAGCAAGGGAAGGAGTAGCAATACTCCTGAAACAGGAGTTGTGGGAGTATGTGATAGAATGTAAGAAAGTAAATTCTCGATTAATATGGGTAAAATTGAAAGTTGATGGAGAGAGGTGGGTGATTATTGGTGCATATGCACCTGGGCATGAGAAGAAAGATCATGAGAGGCAAGTGTTTTGGGAGCAGCTGAATGAGTGTGTTAGCGGTTTTGATGCACGAGACCGGGTTATAGTGATGGGTGATTTGAATGCAAAGGTGAGTAATGTGGCAGTTGAGGGAATAATTGGTATGCATGGGGTGTTCAGTGTTGTAAATGGAAATGGTGAAGAGCTTGTAGATTTATGTCCTGAAAAAGGACTGATGATTGGGAATACCTGGTTTAAAAAGCGAGATATACATAAGTATACTTATGTAAGTAGGAGAGATGGCCAGAGAGCGTTATTGGATTACGTGTTAATTGACAGGCGTGCGAAAGAGAGACTTTTGGATGTTAATGTGCTGAGAGGTGCAACTGGAGGGATGTCTGATCATTATCTTGTGGAGGCTAAGGTGAAGATTAGTATGGGTTTTCAGAAAAGAGGAGTGAATGTTGGGGTGAAGAAGGTGGTGAGAGTAAGTGAGCTTGGGAAGGAGACCTGTGTGGGGAAGTACCAGGAGAGACTGTGTACAGAATGGAAAAAGGTGAGAACAATGGAAGTAAGGGGAGTGGGGGAGGAATGGGATGTATTTAGGGAATCAGTGATGGATTGCGCAAAAGATGCTTGTGGCATGAGAAGAGTGGGAGGTGGGCTGTTTAGAAAGGGTAGTGAGTGGCGGGATGAAGAAGTAAGAGTATTAGTGAAAGAGAAGAGAGAGGCATTCGGACGATTTTTGCAGGGAAAAAATGCAATTGAGTGGGAGAAGTATAAAAGAAAGAGACAGGAGGTCAAGAGGAAGGTGCAAGAGGTGAAAAAAAGGGCAAATGAGAGTTGGGGTGAGAGACTATCAGTAAATTTTAGGGAGAATAAAAAGATGTTCTGGAAGGAGGTAAATAGGGTGCGTAAGACAAGGGAGCAAATGGGAACTTCAGTGAAGGGCGTAAATGGGGAGGTGATAACAAGTAGTGGTGATGTGAGAAGGAGATGGAATGAGTATTTTGAAGGTTTGTTGAATGTGTCTGATGACAGAGTGGCAGATATAGGGTGTTTTGGTCGAGGTGGTGTGCAAAGTGAGAGGGTTAGGGAAAATGATTTGGTAATCAGAGAAGAGGTAGTAAAAGCTTTGCGGAAGATGAAAGCCGGCAAGGCAGCAGGTTTGGATGGTATTGCAGTGGAATTTATTAAAAAAGGGGGTGACTGTATTGTTGACTGGTTGGTAAGGTTATTTAATGTATGTATGACTCATGGTGAGGTGCCTGAGGATTGGCGGAATGCGTGCATAGTGCCATTGTACAAAGGCAAAGGGGATAAGAGTGAGTGCTCAAATTACAGAGGTATAAGTTTGTTGAGTATTCCTGGTAAATTATATGGGAGGGTATTGATTGAGAGGGTGAAGGCATGTACAGAGCATCAGATTGGGGAAGAGCAGTGCGGTTTCAAAAGTGGTAGAGGATGTGTGGATCAGGTGTTTGCTTTGAAGAATGTATGTGAGAAATACTTAGAAAAGCAAATGGATTTGTATGTAGCATTTATGGATCTGGAGAAGGCATATGATAGAGTTGATAGAGATGCTCTGTGGAAGGTATTAAGAATATATGGTGTGGGAGGCAAGTTGTTAGAAGCAGTGAAAAGTTTTTATCGAGGATGTAAGGCATGTGTACGTGTAGGAAGAGAGGAAAGTGATTGGTTCTCAGTGAATGTAGGTTTGCGGCAGGGGTGTGTGATGTCTCCATGGTTGTTTAATTTGTTTATGGATGGGGTTGTTAGGGAGGTAAATGCAAGAGTCCTGGAAAGAGGGGCAAGTATGAAGTCTGTTGGGGATGAGAGAGCTTGGGAAGTGAGTCAGTTGTTGTTCGCTGATGATACAGCGCTGGTGGCTGATTCATGTGAGAAACTGCAGAAGCTGGTGACTGAGTTTGGTAAAGTGTGTGGAAGAAGAAAGTCAAGAGTAAATGTGAATAAGAGCAAGGTTATTAGGTACAGTAGGGTTGAGGGTCAAGTCAATTGGGAGGTGAGTTTGAATGGAGAAAAACTGGAGGAAGTGAAGTGTTTTAGATATCTGGGAGTGGATCTGTCAGCGGATGGAACCATGGAAGCGGAAGTGGATCATAGGGTGGGGGAGGGGGCGAAAATTTTGGGAGCCTTGAAAAATGTGTGGAAGTCGAGAACATTATCTCGGAAAGCAAAAATGGGTATGTTTGAAGGAATAGTGGTTCCAACAATGTTGTATGGTTGCGAGGCGTGGGCTATGGATAGAGTTGTGCGCAGGAGGATGGACGTGCTGGAAATGAGATGTTTGAGGAAAATGTGTGGTGTGAGGTGGTTTGATCGAGTAAGTAACGTAAGGGTAAGAGAGATGTGTGGAAATAAAAAGAGCGTGGTTGAGAGAGCAGAAGAGGGTGTTTTGAAATGGTTTGGGCACATGGAGAGAATGAGTGAGGAAAGATTGACCAAGAGGATATATGTGTCGGAGGTGGAGGGAACGAGGAGAAGAGGGAGACCAAATTGGAGGTGGAAAGATGGAGTGAAAAAGATTTTGTGTGATCGGGGCCTGAACATGCAGGAGGGTGAAAGGAGGGCAAGGAATAGAGTGAATTGGAGCGATGTGGTATACAGGGGTTGACGTGCTGTCAGTGGATTGAGTCGGGGCATGTGAAGCGTCTGGGGTAAACCATGGAAAGCTGTGTAGGTATGTATATTTGCGTGTGTGGACGTGTGTATGTACATGTGTATGGGGGGGGGGGGGCATTTCTTTCGTCTGTTTCCTTGCGCTACCTCGCAAACGCGGGAGACAGCGACAAAAAAAAAAAAAAAAAAAAAAAAAATATATATATATATATATATATTATCCCTAGGGATAATATATATATATATATATATATATATATATATATATATATATATATATATATATATATATATATATGCCACTGTGTTGCTGGTTGGATATTTGGGCATCAGACCTATGACTGTCAGGGTCATTAAAGGCCGTCCGTCTTAAGTTGTAACCAGCCAACAGTCCTCAGAAAAAAAAAACATGAGCAAGAAAAGATGTTGTGTTAGCCTGGGATGGTTACACCAGCGAGCGCTGAGATATTCCTAGAGCAGTATTTGGAATGATGACATCTACCACGTACAAGTGTGCCAGCCAACACCATCCTTAACAATGAGTGTAATATAATGGTGACAATAAAGCAACATCATCAGATCAACGAGATATTTCAATAAGTAAGAAATGTTACGAATCTTGAGATGAAATGACAAAAATAAAAGCCTTTGTTAAGAACTCGAGGAATTTCATGAGTGATATCCTTTCCAAGGTAGAAATATTCTTCCTTGTTTTACAAGTGGTACATACATGCGGTGAATATGTTGTTATGTTGTGAAAGAAGTTAAAGATCACATTGTTACTTTTGTCTCCTTAATTCCTCTTGAGCAAGACGGCTTGACCCCTCTTGAGCAAGGCGGCTTGACCCCTCGCCTATGATGACCTCACTGACAACCTGACCCTCCAGAGCCAGGCCAAGTCCTCATACCCAAGGGTCGTACCGCTCGGCTCAAGGGTCGTCCCGTCGTGTTCAAAGAGTTTAAGCAACTACGGTCACACAGACATGGCTTACAGAGATGCAATTTGACTTTTGAAAAAAAATAATTTCGTATATTTTTTCGTTTGAGTACCGGATGATACTTTCCCTTTAGCAAGGTAAACTAACTTACGATAAAAATCTGAGTTTACTTGTATACTTTTATGGTCTTGCGCTTCGTTCAGATTATACTACGTGCTGTATCGTATTTTCCTTCAGCTGCGCACTGGACAGTCTAGTCGAATAAGTCCACGACTATTTCATTTTTTTTTTTTTCTACATTTTTATGAGCGTTATTCCGGTAATTACATAGTGCGAGTGATGTCCACCGTACTGGACAGTATGGAGACTGACGATATGTTTTGTTCCTCTTTATGCACACACACACACACACACACACACACACACAGGACACCCAGGCAACAACCACATTTTTCTGGACGACGTTATACAACAACGTTGTGAGTCTGGAACGACATCGAGGTGACGGGTGGAAGGAGGAATTCTCCTTTTTTTTTTTCTCCTCCCTCATTCCCGTCCTCCGCCAGTCCTACTCCCTCACCCTCACCTTGGTCCCGCACTGTCCTTTCTGCTCCTACCCTCCTCCTTCGCCTCTCACCTCCTCCCTGTCTTTACATCTTCTGTCATGCTCCTTCCTTCTGCCTTTTGCCTCTCTGCTCTCCTACTCCCCTAGATCCCATCTTCTCCATCATCTCAGAACTCCCATTCTCCTTCCTTCCTCCCTCCTCTCCTTTCCTTCCTTCCTTCCATCCCTCCTGATTTATGCCTTCCTTGATGACCTCTCTCTCCCTCACTGCATCTTTCTTTCACCTCATCTTTCGTCTCTGCCACCACAACACCGCTATAGGCAAGACTTTGTGCAAGATAGAGAATAGATTTCTGAAGAATGTGACCAGAATTTTAGAATCTTATTTTTCCCCCCTCTCTCTGCGATACAACAGATCCACCAACGGTTTAGTATCTCTATGACATTTACTCTTTCATAAAAAAGTGACACTTTTTTGTGATTCGCTAGTTTTTTCTTTCTTTCTTTTTAGTGTATTCAGGTGTCAAAAGCTTGAAACATAGATCTAGTTCCTCTCTCTCTCTCTCTCTCTCTCTCTCTCTCTCTCTCTCACACACACACACACACACACATGCTCCTCTCCTCTTCTCTTCAAGAAGGTCACATTTCTCATCCAGTTCCGTTATAGTTAACTATTCGACTGCTGCTCCTCCTGCTCCTCCCTCCTCCTCCGCGGCCTCTGACTCTGCAGATATTTCACTGGATATCTGAATCACAAATCATGAAAATTAATCCACGTTTGAGGAGGGAGAAGAGATCGGCTCATCGCGCGGCGTTCGAGCTTGAGAAACATCGACAGGCACCAACCATTTTCTTCGGCAAGACAACAAACGACACTCGGATCTATTGAGGTTTGGGGAAGGGAGATTGGTGGACCCTTACTGGCGCGGAGGGTTAACGCCTCCCTGCCAGGCAGAAGATGTTTGGTGCTGTATTCTAAACGTGAGTTGTCTTACTTTTTATTCTTTTTTTCATGTCAGCCTTTGACATATATATATATATATATATATATATATATATATATATATATATATATATATATACATATAAGTACCGTAATCCCGATGATGTGTGATGTGATATTTAAGAGTTTAAAGGAAAACATTGCACCTATTACATCTTCAGTGTTTTTGCTGTGAGTGTGTGTGTGTGTGTGTGTGTGTGTGTGTGTGTGTGTGTGTGTGTGTGTGTGTGTGTGTGTGTGGTTTGAGGTGAGGTGACAGATGAATATAAAAAACTGAGTAATGAATCTGTGAATGAGGATAGTACACTGGATGATAGTGGAGAAAGTTCCAAGTGCTGGTGTTCTACAGGAGTAGAAAATCTTTCCCTGTACCCTACAACAAATGGGTAATCATATTGATAATACAAAAAAAATACACTAAGTTACAGTGATGCGGTTTAAAAGAATTCAAGTGAAAATAAGGTACAATAATGCAGTTTAAAGGACAAATGAATGAAGTAAGCTACAGTGAAGCATTTTTAAAGGCAAACAAATGGAATAAGCCACACTGATATGCAGTTTGCCTCTTCCAGTCTTTATCATTCATCATCAATTTTCTGTCATAAAGATCTGCGTCATCTTATAATCGATCTTCATCCAGGTTCCATCAAGTATTTCTGCGTTAATATATATATATATATATATATATATATATATATATATATATATATATATATATATATATATACATATATATATATATATATATATATATTTTTTTTTTTTTTTTGCTTTGTCGCTGTCTCCCGCGTTTGCGAGGTAGCGCAAGGAAACAGACGAAAGAAATGGCCCAACCCACCCCCATACACATGTATATACATACGTCCACACACGCAAATATACATACCTACACAGCTTTCCATGGTTTACCCCAGACGCTTCACATGCCTTGATTCAATCCACTGCCAGCACGTCAACCCCGGTATACCACATCGCTCCAAATCACTCTATTCCTTGCCCTCCTTTCACCCTCCTGCATGTTCAGGCCCCGATCACACAAAATCTTTTTCACTCCATCTTTCCACCTCCAATTTGGTCTCCCTCTTCTCCTTGTTCCCTCCACCTCCGACACATATATTCTCTTGGTCAATCTTTCCTCACTCATTCTCTCCATGTGCCCGAACCATTTCAAAACACCCTCTTCTGCTCTCTCAACCACGCTCTTTTTATTTCCACACATCTCTCTTACAATTACGTTACTTACTCGATCAAACCACCTCACACCACATATTGTCCTCAAACATCTCATTTCCAGCACATCCATCCTCCTGCGCACAACTCTATCCATAGCCCACGCCTCGCAACCATACAACATTGTTGGAACCACTATTCCTTCAAACATACCCATATATATATATATATATATATATATATATATATATATATATATATATATATATATATATATATATATATATGGAGGGATGTCTGATCATTATCTTGTGGAGGCTAAGGTGAAGATTTGTATGGGTTTTCAGAAAAGAAGAGTGAATGTTGGGGTGAAGAGGGTGGTGAGAGTAAGTGAGCTTGGGAAGGAGACTTGCGTGAGGAAGTACCAAGAGAGACTGAGTACAGAATGGAAAAAGGTGAGAACAATGGAAGTAAGGGGAGTGGGGGAGGAATGGGATGTATTTAGGGAATCAGTGATGGATTGCGCAAAAGATACTTGTGGCATGAGAAGAGTGGGAGGTGGGTTGATTAGAAAGGGTAGTGAGTGGTGGGATGAAGAAGTAAGATATAAAAGTATAAAAGTATAAAGTATAAAAGTATAAAAAGTAAGTATAAAAGAAAGAGACAGGAGGTCAAGAGAAAGGTGCAAGAGGTGAAAAAGAGGGCAAATGAGAGTTGGGGTGAGAGAGTATCATTCAATTTTAGGGAGAATAAAAAGATGTTCTGGAAGGAGGTAAATAAAGTGCGTAAGACAAGGGAGCAAATGGGAACTTCAGTGAAGGGCGCAAATGGGGAGGTGATAACAAGTAGTGGTGACGCGAGAAGGAGATGGAGTGAGTATTTTGAAGGTTTGTTGAATGTGTTTGATGATAGAGTGGCAGATATAGGGTGTTTTGGTCGAGGTGGTGTGCAAAGTGAGGGTTAGGGAAAATGATTTGGTAAACAGATAAGAGGTAGTAAAAGCTTTGCGGAAGATGAAAGCCGGCAAGGCAGCAGGTTTGGATGGTATTGCAGTGGAATTTATTAAAAAAGGGGGTGACTGTATTATTGACTGGTTGGTAAGGTTATTTAATGTATGTATGACTCATGGTGAGGTGCCTGAGGATTGGCGGAATGCGTGCATAGTGCCATTGTACAAAGGCAAAGGGGATAAGAGTGAGTGCTCAAATTACAGAGGTATAAGTTTGTTGAGTATTCCTGGTAAATTATATGGGAGGGTATTGATTGAGAGGGTGAAGGCATGTACAGAGCATCAGATTGGGGAAGAGCAGTGTGGTTTCAGGAGTGGTAGAGGATGTGTGGATCAGGTGTTTGCTTTGAAGAATGTATGTGAGAAATACTTAGAAAAGCAAATGGATTTGTATGTAGCATTTATGGATCTGGAGAAGGCATATGATAGAGTTGATAGAGATGCTCTGTGGAAGGTATTAAGAATATATGGTGTGGGAGGCAAGTTGATAGAAGCAGTGAAAAGTTTTTATCGAGGATGTAAGGCATGTGTACGTGTAGGAAGAGAGGAAAGTGATTGGTTCTCAGTGAATGTAGGTTTGCGGCAGGGGTGTGTGATGTCTCCATAGTTGTTTAATTTGTTTATGGATGGGGTTGTTAGGGAGGTAAATGCAAGAGTTTTGGAAAGAGGGGCAAGTATGAAGTCTGTTGGGGATGAGAGAGCTTGGGAAGTGAGTCAGTTGTTGTTCGCTGATGATACAGCGCTGGTGGCTGATTCATGTGAGAAACTGCAGAAGCTGGTGACTGACTTTGGTAAAGTGTGTGAAAGAAGAAAGTTGAGAGTAAATGTGAATAAGAGCAAGGTTATTAGGTACAGTAGGGTTGAGGGTCAAGTCAATTGGGAGGTAAGTTTGAATGGAGAAAAACTGGAGGAAGTAAAGTGTTTTAGATATCTGGGAGTGGATCTGGCAGCGGATGGAACCATGGAAGCGGAAGTGGATCATAGGGTGGGGGAGGGGGCGAAAATCCTGGGAGCCTTGAAGAATGTGTGGAAGTCGAGAACATTATCTCGGAAAGCAAAAATGGGTATGTTTGAAGGAATAGTGGTTCCAACAATGTTGTATGGTTGCGAGGCGTGGGCTATGGATAGAGTTGTGCGCAGGAGGATGGATGTGCTGGAAATGAGATGTTTGAGGACACTGTGTGGTGTGAGGTGGTTTGATCGAGTAAGTAACGTAAGGGTAAGAGAGATGTGTGGAAATAAAAAGAGCGTGGTTGAGAGAGCAGAAGAGGGTGTTTTGAAGTGGTTTGGGCACATGGAGAGAATGAGTGAGGAAAGATTGACCAAGAGGATATATGTGTCGGAGGTGGAGGGAACGAGGAGAAGTGGGAGACCAAATCGGAGGTGGAAAGATGGAGTGAAAAAGATTTTGTGTGATCGGGGCCTGAACATGCAGGAGGGTGAAAGGAGGGCAAGGAATAGAGTGAATTGGATCGATGTGGTATACCGAGGTTGACGTGCTGTCAGTGGATTGAATTAGGGCATGTGAAGCGTCTGGGGTAAACCATGGAAAGCTGTGTAGGTATGTATATTTGCGTGTGTGGACGTATGTATATACATGTATATGGGGGTGGGTTGGGCCATTTCTTTCGTCTGTTTCCTTGCGCTACCTCGCAAACGCGGGAGACAGCGACAAAGAAAAAAAAAAAAAAAAAAAATATATATATATATATATATATATATATATATATATATATATATATATATATATATGTATATATATATATATATATATATATATATATATATATATATATATATATATATATATATATATTTCATACTATTCGCCATTTCCCGCGTTAGCAAGGTAGCGCTAAGAGCAGAGGACTGAGCCTTTCAGGGAATATCCTCACTTGGCTCCCTCCTCTGTTCCTTCATTAGGAAAACTAAAAAAGAGAGGGGAGGATTTCCAGCCCTCGCTCCCTTCCCTTTTAGTCGCCTTCTACGACACGCAGGGAATACGTGGGAAGTATTCTTTCTCCCCTATCCCCAGGGATAATATATATATATATATATATATATATATATATATATATATATATATATATATATATATATATATATATATATATCCTAACCTAAGCCAGGTACTCATTATACAGACAAGCGCATAGGCGATGAATGTTGACCAGCTGCCACGACCGGGATTCGAACACACGCGAGCTCGACCCCGGGTGACCCTCATCAACACTATCCTTTATTCGGAATCCCAATACCAGAAACCTCTCACCTCATTCGGTACACTACATCCTTCATATAACCTTCCTGCTCCACGACCACCCTCCTTCCCTCAAGACTAAGGAACAAGGCGGAGGAAAAACACAAGAAGTCTGGAGTGTTTGGTGTCTCATTGAGGCCTTGGATGCGGATCATCACGCTCAATCCATCGATCAGGAACCTGTCCACGAGACGAAACTCCTCTCTTGTCTTCTCCATCTATATTTACTCATGTGTGTGTGTGTGTGTGTGTGTGTGTGTGTGTGTGTGTACTCATTGTATCCCATTTGCTCGTATTCTTAACTACAGATGGACCGGCTGTGTATACGCAGGATGCGATCAATGTATAAATCTGAACGTTTTTCGAGAAGGTGACCGTATTACGTATGAGTTAGGAAAAGATACTCCGGGTTTCAGAGTTACGAAAGTACATTAAGCTCTACTAAAATTGGAACACTTCAAGAACTAATATATATATGTAGTTAAAAAGATTTTGAGTGATCGGGGCCTGAACATGCAGGAGGGTGAAATGCGTGCAAGGAATAGAGTGAATTGGAACGATGTGGTATACCGGGGTCGACGTGCTGTCAATGGATTGAACCAGGGCATGTGAAGCGTCTGGAGTAAAACATGGAAAGTTCTGTGAGGCCTGGATGTGGAAAGGGAGCTGTGGTTTCGGTGCATTATACATGACGGCTAGAGACTGAGTGTGAACGAATGTGGCCTTTGTTGTCTTTCCTAGCGCTAATTCGCGCACATGCGAGGAGGGGGTTTTCATTTCATGTGTGGCGGGGTGGCGACGAGAATGAATAAGGGCACACAGTATGAATTATGTACATGTGTATATATGTATATGTCTGTGTGTGTATTATATGTATACGTCGAGATGTATAGGTATGTATAAGTGTGTGTGTGGACGTGTATGTATATACATGTGTATGTGGGCGGGCTGGGCCATTCTTTCGTCTGTTTCTTTGCCCTCCCTCGCTAACGCGGGAGACAGCGACAAAGTATAATTATTAGATAAAGAAATGAATGTATATATATATATATATATATATATATATATATATACACCGCATTTACGAACAGCAATACAGAGAGAAATTTACCCATGAAAGTACTCGCCTGAAAATTCAAGTGGTTGTGTATACCAGATACCATGCAAGGATTGCAATAAAGTCCAAAGTGGAAAAGAACAATTTTAGAAAAAACATCAGCATCAGTATAGTGCTCGTGCTGGGAAAAATCCAATGCTTTATTCTTGCACATGCGAGACTTCGACCATCCTAGTGACTGGAACAACGCTGAGAAAATTGCATTTGACCTTTACTTGACGAGTTCATGCACCTTACATGTCGTATAAACATAAATACGTCTTTACATCTACATTTGTTCTACATCTCTATTCCTGAAGATGTGAAATACCACGAAACGTTCCAATCTTCGTGTTTCATTTTCTTTCTTGCTACGAGCATATTCTTGAATTTTGTCTTCTTTGGTGATATATATATATATATATCTTTCTTTCTTTCATACTAATCGCCATTTCCCGCGTTAGCGAGGTAGCGTTAAGAACAGAGGACTGGGCCTTTGAGGGAATATCCTCATCTGGCCCCCTTCTCTGTTCCTTCTTTGAGAAAAACAAACAAACAAAAAAAAAAAAACAAGAGGGGAGGATTTCCAGCACCCCGCTCTCTTCCCTTTTAGTCGCCTTCTACGACACGCAGGGAATACGTGGGAAGAATTCTTTCTCCCCTATCCCGAGGGATAATATATATATATATATATATATATATATATATATATATATAGGAAAGGATCACAATTTTGCGCGTGATCAAGTATATACCAAATGGCGTCCTAGCTACGCCTCTTCGTTGTATATCAAGTGACTTATATTTCGCTCGTCTCCCCTGATGATGTGATTATTACACGAAAGTGCACTTGGGAACTTATCGTGTTTCATTTTCCCCGTAGACTCATAGGAATATATAAATATATATATATATATATATATATATATATATATATATATATATATATATATATATATATATATATATATATATATTATATATATATATATATATATATATATATATATATATATATATATGGGATTTAGTCGTTATAAACCAGACGAAA
This sequence comes from Panulirus ornatus, assembly GCF_036320965.1. Lineage (NCBI taxonomy): Eukaryota > Metazoa > Arthropoda > Malacostraca > Decapoda > Palinuridae > Panulirus > Panulirus ornatus. Next base: position 50,764,629 of record NC_092225.1, on the reverse strand, counting down.
TGATAACTGACCATCGTCGTTTGATAATAAACATATAAGACGTAAAAGAGAGTGTCAAGAATTCTCACCAGCGAAGGCAAAACATTGCTACTGTCCTCTGTTGCTCGGTCGTCCACAACTCTATTTCTGTTTCTTCATTGTAAAGAATTCTCACAAAGACGGGATTTATATATCAGTCGCACTTACTCTTAGAAACAATCGCGCTGCAGTAATATTAGCAGCTAATCCCAATCCGTCTGATCTCAGGACTATATCAATTAAACATTTTTTTTTTCCTTTTTCAACATATGGAAACTCGCCCAACCGTCGGTTCCCAGCAAGTCAACCCTGATTTCAGAAATAACGAGACACTGATGAACATACAATTTGGACCTGGCACTCCGAGTTTATTGGTGGTGTTGTTTTCGGAATAAGATGCGATGTAACATGTAAAGTGGATCCCACAGTGGGAGGGGCAGACACAGCAGCGACGCCTTTAGACTGGAGAACCTGATCTTGCCCTCTTCCCCTGAGGAAGTACTCACTGCTCTCTGTTGACATTTGACCTTGAACCTTCTTTTTTCTTTTTGACGAAGTCATACATTTTGTTGGAAACGCTATGACTTTTCTTTTTTTATGTATGGAATACTAAGTATATATATATATATATATATATATATATATATATATATATATATATATATATATATATATATATATATATATATCGCTTTCACATACCCTAGTTTATTCCACTGACAACACATCGTTCCCTGTATTCCACGTCGTTCCAATTCACCTTATCCCTTGCACGTATCACTCCCTCCTGTATATTCAAGTCCCGATCACTCAAAGCATCCTTCACTAAATCCTTCCACCTTGTCCTTGATCCCCTCGTTTTCCTTGTTCTTTCCACTTCCGATTTGATTATTTCAATATGTAGGCGTTCAGTGTTTGTGTTTGATAGGCAGCTGGTGATTGTTCTGAGAGCTCTATTTTTCTGGTCTGCAGGTTTGATATATTTGCTTTTGAGAGAGTGGACAACCAGGGAGGTGAGGCGTAAATTAAGGTGGAGTGGAGTAATATTTTGTGAGGGAACCTGAGCGATTCTTTTTCCTTGTCCAAATCCGGTACCATTTATTGTTCTAGGGACATTAATTTTGTCATGTTTTTGTGCTGGTGTGTTTAGTGTGGCGAGTGAATTTCTGGGTGTGTTTGTCCTTTCTAGGTGACATGAAGGTGCAAGTTGGGATCGTATCGGTCCAGAGTTAAACAGAGCGGTTGAAAACTTCTTCAGAGATGATTATATTCTTATCTGGATGAGCCTTTATTACAGCTGTGTAATGCAGTGCTGTATGTTTATGGATGGTGTGTTGTCATAGTGAAGTCGCCTGCGTGTGAAGGGACATTCGTGTTGTGGTTTGCTGAAGGCAATGGGAGGCCTTGTACGAAGAGACTGAACAGAGTTGGAGACAGCACTGCTCCTTGGGAACGTCACTGTTGAATTCAAGGGCTTTAGAGGTGAAGCCATTGTGAGTGACTCTGGCATGGCGGCTGCCTATGAAAGTGGACGACCAGTTTTTCCTCTTTGTTGTAGAGGTTGGTTTCAGGTGTCTTTGTGTGGGAATGTATTGGGAAACTGTCATATGCTTTAATGATGCTTATTGCCACTAACATTGTAGGTGAGGTGGAGCTTATGGTTGGTTGAACCCATCTAAGATATACTGTGTGAGGTCTGTATGTAATATGGTGATGCAGAGGTAGGGTCTGAAGTGAAGTTGTGTGAGAGATTGGGACAATTTGTTTGATTCTGTAATGGATTTTTTTTCTTTCTTTAAGAGAGGTTGGACACTGAAGACAAGCTATATAACGCGATATGAGTTGGGTGGTTTAAGGGGCTTAAGGTTTGGTATTATGCTGGGAAGTTTTCAGAAGTTAGGGATTTGTTGTGTAGGCTGGAGTGGTTGAAGATGCCTTCAAGTACTTGAGCTGCAAAATGGGCCAAAGTGCTTAATGTATAAGTTTGATATGTAGTCAGGGCCAGTTGAAGGAGAGTCCTACAACAAAGTTTTGCGTGCAATGATTGTATCAGTGGAAATGAAGGATGGGAGGTAGTTGTTTCTGGTTGGATTTTATGCAGGTTGTTCAAGACTCTCTTATATATGGATGAGGTTGGTTTGCACTAATTTGTTGAGTAGTGTCTCAGGGGTATATTTGTGCACGTACACACCGCCGACGAACCCCGAGGTCGTCTTCGCGTTAAATTCATCAGACTTTTATATTTGAAAAAAAAAAATACATCGTGAGGCAGCAAATTCTCTTTATTTTTCACCGGTAGGAAGCTACAAGGAAGAGGTGACGCTGGCGTGGGCCACCGTGCCACTCATACAGAAGCGCTAATGAGAACCGTCTGAAGACATAACCAGGGGCAGCCGCCCTCCAGTGATGGGAGCTGACAGGCTCCACCTTCACTAGTTTTTGTGCTGGTGGCACTTGTCCTGCTGCTGCTGCCAGTGTCCCTCATGCTGTTTATCACTACCCAAGGTAGTGATGGTGACGCTCATGATTCAGGATTTGGTTTGATGATGTTGGTTCTGGTGGTGTCTGTGATGATGGTGGTGTCGACGGAGTGAAGGGGTGCTAAGGTAAGTGGGAATAGAGGGAACAAGAGAATATGGAAGGGATGAGGAGAAGAAAGTATAGAAGTTGATAGAAAAAAGAGCTAACGATCAAATAGGAATGATGTAGGTGGGTAGACGAAGCACAGGGACGAGAAGATGGAAGGTAAGAAGTAGAGAAGAGAGAGGGGCTTGAAATAAAAGGAGGTGGGAGGAGGAAGAGACAGGAGCGACTGGAGCTGCGAGCGGAGAGAGAGAAAAAAGACAGTAATGAGACGTCAGGTAGTGTTGAGGAGACATTGCATTTTTCTCCCCTGTCCTGGGCAATGGACATCGGTTAGTGGTTACCTGTGTTGACACTCTCTTTTGCTTCATCCACGCACACGGCACATGTATACAAAATCAAAGACGGGGCAACACGGAGTGCCAAACTCTCTCCCCGTAAGACACAAATGGCAGTCACACACTCATATACATAATACTAAAGTATCTTGAACAAGACACGGCCCATGATCCTGAACAAATGTCGCCACATATGCTCAAGATGTGTGCAGATACACACCGGATAAACTTGTGGAAATACTGGTCAAGATCTCGCGGGATGAAGGCAAACTGCCATGGGAGTGGAAAAAGGCAAACGTCAAACTTATCTATACGAAACGAAGACAGGGAAGAGGCACTGCAATACAGACCAGCCTCCCTGACCTGCAAGATACTGAAAGAAATAATCATAGAGCAAATGAAGGACTTTCCATCGTCATCTTTCATCTCTCACCCAATGATATCTCATAGCTACTCTCATTCTCCTCCATTCCTCCCTCTATAATCTCTCAGTGTCTCTAAATAACCCCAGTATTTCTCCTTTCCTCGTCCGTTATCGTCCACTGTCTCTCAGCAACCTCCATTTTCCTCTTTGCCTAGTCTCTCATCACTCACCATCTCCCTCAATTATCGACCCCTCTCCTCTCTCTTCCTCTCGTCCCTCCCTCCCCCAGTCACCTACCTCAACCTCCGCAGTTGCCTCACCCTGACATGTCCCATACCTTCCAACATTTGACATCTCATCTTGATCTCTCATCTCCAGGTATCACCCCTATTTCGCAGACTCAGTATATAAGGTTTACATGGGGTACATCGAATATACCTAACACAGAGAATATTGCTAACATGATAGTGTAGAATAAATATATGCACGTTCCAGACTTCCATCTGGGATTTATATCTATATTCGCTTTCGTAACTACATCCCAGTTACCACATTCAAGAATATCCAACGAGACATAGATCGATTCCAAGAAAGTTTAGTGTAAGCAAATAAAAAGCAAACAAACAAGAACAAAGCCGACTGAATCTAACCCAAACGACTGAATGAATCTGTACATTTTTTTTCCTTTTTTGTAACAATGTAAGAAGAGTTACCACGTGATCGCCATGATTTGTGGAAAAAAAGGGTCCGATATGACACTGTCTTCAAACAGGTAGACTAGTTGGTCTACTTTGAACTACCAGTTGTAGGAAATCTTTTATAGTCGTCGAACTAGAAATAGTTTTTTTTTTCCATGCTTTTCTTGAAATATAGATAAGTTAAGGAAAGGGAAACAGAAGAGACATGGGAATGTATTTACGAATTTTGGAGGAAGTGAAAAGCCTGTCTTTTGAAAAGTGCCAAGTTATAGTTACTGGGAAGGACACGAGAAGACAGAGTTCCAAAGCTTCAAGGTGAAGGAAAAGAAACAATTATCAAAACGGCCCACCCTTGAGGTGGCAACGGTCACACAGTAATCATGTGACGCAACAGCTTGCCGAGTATTGCGTGGTCTAGTTAGTGGTGATGACACACAAGGAAAGTGTACCAACGTTGAGGAGTAGGGCAAGTGGGTCAAGCATGGAAGAGCTGATAAGACGGACTGCATTCAGCTCTACTCTCCTAAGTAAGGACACAGAGCTAGAAAAATCCCAGATGTACGAGTAGTACTCAACAGAAGGACGGATCAATCCTTTGTATAAACAGAACAGCTCTCTGGAAGAAAAGAGATTTCGACATCTTAAAAGGATTCCCAGCTTCCTAGAGGCAGACTTAGGTAATTCCGTAATGTAGGGTTTCCAGGAGAATGTGGATGTTACAGTAATATTAAGCATGTTCGCCGAATCAAAAGCTGGAATTACAGATCCGTCAAAGGCGAGAAAAAAGTCTTGAGGTGGGCAGAAACTGGGATTTAGAGGTATTAAACTTCACCAGATTTCGTCTACCCAACTGACACATCCTTTCCATGTCTGAGAGTGAGAGAAGAAGGGGCAGATTAAGGATGAGGAGAAATGCAGTGTGTGTTGCGTCGTCAACATCTGAGTGCGTTTGATCATTTGTAAGGAAAGGAAATAGTTAATAAAACAGAAATAAAGTGTAGGAGACAGGACAGAACCTTGAGGGACACCCCTGTTGATGGACAAAGGGGAAGAGGCTAATCCATCGACAACACGAGGATAGATCGGCCAGAGAGGGAGGTAAATAGTACGACGGAGCAAAGTGAAGGAGGGAAGCCAAAAGAGGCGAGCTTAGAGATGAGACCTTGATGCCACATCCAGTCAAAAGTTTTGAACATATATCAAGGGCAACTAAATAGGATTCTCCTAAATCTTTTGGGGCTGATGACAAGACATTGGTAAGATAAGAATGAGTGGATCTCGCCTTACGGAAGTCATACTGGTGATCAGAGAGAAAAGTGAGATTCAAGATGTCTGAGGATATGAGACTTGAGGAGGGATTCAAAGACTTTGGAAATAATAGATGTCAAAGCAATTGGACGATAGTTAGAGGCCATAGTTAAAAGGTTAACCATATCAGGGATGGGATGTAACAACTTATGCTTCCAAGTGAGAGTTTTGGTCTTTGAACAGAAACGAAGCAAACGAGCAAGGACAGATGCAAGTCCGGAGGCACGTACTTTCAATGCACGGGGATATACGATCACTGAAGGATAGTTATATATCCTGGGAAACTTAAGATAGGAAGTACATCAGGGACTTTTTACCTTACAGGAAGCCTTCAAAGACAATCTTGATGTGAGAAGATATTTAGAATCTCACTGTAGATGATCAGCTGCAAGCTGACTGTAGCAATATATCAAAATGTAAAGCATGCTGGAGGGTGAAATGCGTGCACGAGATAAAGTGAATTAGAAAGAGGTGGTATACAGGGGACGACTGAACCAGGGCATATGAAACAGCCACTGGAAACCTCAAAAAGGTCAGTGGTGTCTGGTTATGGAGAGACGACCGTAGTTTCGGTGCATCACACATGACAGAGAATGAGACTTCTTCCTCGTCTGCCCTTGGCGCTACTTTGCTAACGCAGGAAATGATAAAGAAATAGGAAAAGAAGTGAAAATACGTATTACAACTTAAATATCCTTGACGTGTCAAATAAACTTTAATACATAAGCTGCTCTTACTTATAGAGTACAAGAAAAAAATTAAATAAAATACTCAAAGACATATCCTCAAAAGAAAAAAAAAAGAAAAAATACAGACTTAAAAGCCTAAAATTCATTGACGGGATCAAAACCTCTTACGCTCGCAAGAGTTCATATGTTCAACACAGACAAAAATAAAAGACAAGGGATCTTACTACGTCATGAAGAAATGGAATGATGCTCAGGCAAACCTCCCTTACAAAAAGCTTCTGAGGTTTACAACGGTATGTAGTGTGGTATCACAATGACTACAAGTTTTTAAGCTTAAGACCAAAACATATAGTTGGTGACAGAGTGAGGGTCAATAAAGATACTTTTTCGAGACTTTCAGAAAAGATTATCTATTGAATTTCATATCGGTAATATTTGTCACAAGTACGAATATTTGAAACTGATCATCTAACCTCCTACCTATAGAATTAACGACATCAATTGCCTAGCACAGTCGAGGTGATTTCTTCGAAGGAGAGATGGTGAAATACGAATGTGACGCCCTTTGGAGTGGTTCACATATTCCGAATAAGGACTAATGAATCTTTTTTTTATAATGTTGTCTGAGGTGGCATTAGCAACTGAACGCCTTAGTCAAGACCATGTCATTTACGCTACATATATATACCTACGTCCCCTAGCCTAAACAAGGTATCCAATCTATCGGCCATCCCCGACGGAAAATTGAAAAGCTGGGTTGACTGTGAACCGACTGCTGCAACCAGGATTCGAAGCCATGCGTTCGACCCCACGCGGCCCGTGAATGCGTAACGCAAAGGATCAAACGACTCGTGGCGCCAAGCAACAGACATCTTAGGAAACTGAAAAAAAAATAAATCATGAGGGACATTAATCCCCTTTGAGTTGCTCATAAAAAGCTTATAACTGCCTCCTTGGGGCCTTGATTCCTTTATTGCTTCACTGTGATAAGGAGACTAAAACCGACAATAATTATTTCATCCTTGAAATCAAGACTTTAAAAGGAAACGTAAACACTGAAATGACTCACTCCTAATCCTCTTCTGTGGGTTCGAAAGATAAAAAGAAAACGATAAAAAGTATCTAGTCCCTCACGGCGTGGGTGATGGACGCAGGTATACAACTTTATCAGTAAATTTGCGCTGAAGAATCCTTACACTAATAAATCAAAGAGACAGAACCAATTATCTCCTCCGTGGCGAGAGATAACACGGAACAACTTTGGAACATCATCAGTGACTTCAATTAGACTGGAAAGTCATTTCCAGAAACGAGAAAAAGGCGGGGAGTGAAATAAGACGTTAGCTTCTTTTCCCATACAATATCTTCGAACTCGTGAAGATTAATGTTTATTACAGACGAACTGTATCTTCGTCGATCCAGCGGGATCATCATAGTCCCGGGGCTTGGATGCACTTATGTGATATGGTCATGACACAGGATGTACGAATTTTGTCATCTTTCGATAGCGATATCTTCTATCTCATCCCGCATATGTAAGCCCCCCATCGTTAATAGCATCAACAAGTTATCAAACATAATGTCATCTACATGGAACATAGAATTTTTAAACCTGAGTAACGTGAGGTTTAGACGTAGAATATCATCACTCCGCCGAACTATCTTGGTATCTTTCCAGATTATAAACGACAGAGAAATTAACTCTTCGTCTCTGCTTCTTTAAGATATCAGTAGATTCTCCTCTCCAAGTGCCCGCCATGCCCGAAAAAGATCCATCCAACACGATCTTCAAGATGAGACATATTCATGACCCGTGATCCTGTAACTCATCTATAAAACAAATTGAACTTCACTCATAAACTCTGACACTAACCCTGTAGTCAACATGATTACTACCTACTGGATCACCTCACATGTTGACTAACTGAACTCACGTCATTTTCGTTACCTGTGGAATGATACATTACTCCTCCACATTACTAACAATCGTCTTACTCTTATAAGGGCGTTAACCCATGGTAACAACGTCCTGTTCTAGTCTAATTCAGTATGACTTAAGCATGTGGGTGCAACCCTTGGACACGACAGTATGACTCCTGGGCATAATGGCCTAGCCTTTTGACCTGACCATGACTTCTAGGGTATAATGGCCAGCTGACCTTTTAACTTGAGGCCCTTTACGGTCAAGTCAAAGGACCAGATCAACATGATCAAAGGTTGCATCATCGTGCTCAAGGGTTGTGTTGTCGTGATCATGGATGTACACCTCCCACACAGACACACAGAGGACTCCCTCGTCTCCAAACCACCCCATACGTTTCATCAGACTTCTGCCATTACAGTAAATCTTCCTTTCGTAGATAACATAACTGTACCTTGCAGAGTCGAATCATAGTGTCAGGGGGGCTAATAAAATCCATATCTTAAGCCCGGACCTGAGCTCCTGCTGAGGCGTACGTATTATCATATGCCAGGCGAGGCCAAGGAGTACCTCTTAAGTGCAGCAACTCTTTGTGTATATATTTCCTCAGACGGCTTCGCTTCCCCGCTGGGGCACATCTTACCAGTACATCTGCACGGAGAGCTGAGTACATTATCTGTTGAGTTCGGGCTATATCCTTTAATATTTGTACCTAAAGAGTGTTGAAAAGCTTATACAATGCTGGGTATATGTTTGCTTACAGTCAGGGCAGAACATGTATGACTGATCCTAACGTGAAGGTTGTGCAAACACACTCACTCACACACACAAACATAAACACACTCATATACGTACACAGAGAAGGGGACCAAGTGAGGATATTCCCTCTAAGGCTCAGTCCTCTATTCTTAACGCTACCTGGCTAACGTGGGAAATGACGAATAAGTGTGTATATATATATATATATATATATATATATATATATATATATATATATATATATATATATATATATATATACGTATACTTATGTATATCTCGCTTTTTAAACCAGGTATTCCCAATCACCAGTCCTTTTTCAGCACATAAATCTACAAGCTCTTCACCATTTCCATTTACAACACTGAACACCCCATGTATACCAATTATTCCCTCAACTGCCACATTACTCACCTTTGCATTCAAATCACCCATCACTATAACCCGGTCTCGTGCATCAAAACCACTAACACACTCATTCAGCTGCTCCCAAAACACTTGCCTCTCATGATCTTTCTTCTCATGCCCAGGTGCATATGCACCAATAATCACCCATCTCTCTCCATGAACTTTCAGTTTTACCCATATTAATCGAGAATTTACTTTCTTACATTCTATCACATACTCCCACAACTCCTGTTTCAGGAGTACTGCTACTCCCCTTGCTCTTGTCCTCTCACTAACCCCTGACTTTACTCCCAAGACATTCCCAAACCACTCTTCCCCTTTACCTTTGAGCTTCGTTTCACTCAGAGCCAAAACACCCAGGTTCCTTTCCTCAAACATACTACCTATCTCTCCTTTTTTCACATCTTGGTTACATCCACACACATTTAGACATCTCAGTCTGAGCCTTCGAGGAGGATTTGTATGTAGCATTTATGGATCTGGAGAAGGCATATGATAAAGAGTTGATAAAGATGCTCTGTGGAAAGTATTAAGAATATATGGTGTGGGAGGCAAGTTGTTAGAAGCAGTGAAAAGTTTTTATCGAGGATATAAGGCATGTGTACGTGTAGGAAGAGAGGAAAGTGATTGGTTCTCAGTGAATGTAAGTTTGCGGCAGGGGTGTGTGATGTCTCCATGGTTGTTTAATTTGTTTATGAATGGGGTTGTTAGGGAGGTGAATGCAAGACTTTTGGAAAGAGGGGCAAGTATGAAGTCTGTTGGGGATGAGAGAGCTTGGGAAGTGAGTCAGTTGTTGTTCGCTGATGATACAGCGCTGGTGGCTGATTCATGTGAGAAACTGCAGAATCTGGTGACTGAGTTTGGTAAAGTGTGTGAAAGAAGAAAGGTAAGAGTAAATGTGAATAAGAGCAAAAAGGTTATTAGGTACAGTAGGGTCGAGGGTCAAGTCAATTGGGAGGTAAGTTTGAATGGAGAAAAACTGGAGGAAGTAAAGTGTTTTAGATATCTGGGAGTGGATCTGGCAGCGGATAGAACCATGGAAGCGGAAGTGGATCATAGGGTGGGGGAGGGGGCGAAAATTCTGGGAGCCTTGAAGAATGTGTGGAAGTCGAGAACATTATCTCGGAAAGCAAAAATGGGTATGTTTGAAGGAATAGTGGTTCCAACAATGTTGTGTGGTTGCGAGGCGTGGGCTATGGATAGAGTTGTGCGCAGGAGGATGGATGTGCTGGAAATGAGATGTTTGAGGACAATGTGAGGTGTGAGGAGGTTTGATCGAGTAAGTAACGTAAGGGTAAGAGAGATGTGTGGAAATAAAAAGAGCGTGGCTGAGAGAGCAGAGAGGGTGTTTTGAAATGGTTTGGGCACATGGAGAGAATGAGTGAGGAAAGATTGACCAAGAGGATATATGTGTCGGAGGTGGAGGGAACGAGGAGAAGTGGGAGACCAAATTGGAGGTGGAAAAATGGAGTGAAAATAATTTTGTGTGATCGGGGCCTGAACATGCAGGAGGGTGAAAGGAGGGCAAGGAATAGAGTGAATTGGATCGATGTGGTATACCGGGGTTGACGTGCTGTCAGTGGATTGAATCAGGACATGTGAAGCGTCTGGGGTAAACCATGGAAAGCTGTGTAGGTATGTATATTTGCGTGTGTGGACGTATGTATATACATGTGTATGGGAGTGGGTTGGGCCATTTCTTTCGTCTGTTTCCTTGCGCTACCTCGCAAACGCGGGAGACAGCGACAAAAAAAATAAAAAAAAAATGTATATATATATATATATATATATATATATATATATATATATATATATATATATATATATATATATATATATATATATATATATATATTAATATATATATATATATATATATATATATATATATATATATATATATATATATGTGTGTGTGTGTGTGTGTGTGTGTGTGTGTAGGTGAAATCGCACTTCAGTAAGAGCTCATACAATTTTACTTAACATGTAATTTTTCTATACATGTGGCACGACGTTTCGTGGAGACAATCCACCTCATCAGGTGCCAGTACTTAACAAAGTTATCTAATTCCAAACATTGCACGTGGTTCCCGCCGTACAACACCAATCCATCCAGGCCAAGCACTGTCTACTGTCTGGTCGTAATCTATATAAGGGAGAGTTATTAAGAAGGGTCAGGTGGCGGAGGTTGACCTAGGTAGCTGGGTGTGTCATGAACATCTTCTGTTTTCATGACACGCTTCCATAACATACCTAGCTCTCCTATCTTTACATTCTAGTTAAATCCACACACATTTTCACACCCTAGTCTGAGCCTTCGATGAGGATGAACACCCGCTTGGCTCTTTTTTTCTGTTCCATCTTTTGAAAATTGAACAAGTGGAGGGCTTCCAGCCCTCCGCTCCCACCCCCTTTCGTCTCCTCCTACGACACGCTGTGAATAAGAAGGTAAAATTCTTCCTCTCAACCCCAGGGTGATACATTATATATATATATATTTTTTTTTTTTTTTCATACTATTCGCCATTTCCCGCATTAGCAAGGTAGCGTTAAGAACAGAGGACTGGGCCTTTGAGGGAATATCCTCACCTTGCCCCCTTCTCTGTTCCTTCTTTTGGAAAAAAAAAAATAATGAGAGGGGAGGATTTCCAGCCCCCCGCTCCCTTCCCTTTTAGTCGCCTTCTACGACACGCAGGGAATACGTGGGAAGTATTCTTTCTCCCCTATCCCCAGGGAGGACATTATATATATATTCTTTTTCTTTCTTTTAAACTATTCGCCATTTCCCGCGTTAGCGAGGTAGCATTAAGAACAGAGGACTGGGCCTTTGAGGGAATACCCTCACCTGGCCCCCTTCTCTGTTCCGTCTTTTGGAAAATTAAAAAAAAAAACGAGAGGGGAGGATTTCCAGCCCCCCGCTCCCACCCCTTTTAGTCGCCTTCTACGACACGCAGGGAATACGTGGGAAGTATTCTTAATCCCCTATCCCCAGGGATAGGGGATTTTATATATATATATATATATATATATATATATATATATATATATATATATATATATATATATATATATATATATATCCCTGGGGATAGGGGACAAAGAATACTTCCCACGTATTCCCTGCGTGTCGTAAAAGGCGACTAAAAGGGAAGGGAGCGGGGGGCTGGAAATCCTCCCCTCTCAATTTTTTTTTCTTTTTTATTTTCCAAAAGAAGGAACAGAGAAGGGGGCCTGGTGAGGATATTCCCTAAAAGGCCCAGTCCTCTGTTCTTAACGCTACCTCGCTAATGCGGGAAATGGCGAATAGTATGAAAAAAAAAAAAGAAAAGAATATATATATATATATATATATATATATATATATATATATATATATATATATAGATATATATATCACCATTTCTCGCATTAGCGAGGTTACGTCAACAACAGAGGACTGAGCCTTAGAGGGAGAATCCTCACCTGGCCCCCTTCTCTGTTCCTTCTTCTGTAAAAGTAAAAATTGGAGGGAGGATTTCTAGCCCCGTCTACCACTACTTTTGGTCGCTTTCTACGACACGCAGGGAATAAGTGGGAAGTATTCTTTCTCCCCTATCCTCAGGGATATATTTTTCTCTGAAGATGGCAAGGAAATCATTTTATAGTGTTAAACCCAAACCTCCCCTTGACACCAAGAACCTTTTAGTTCTCTCTTTTGATAATGATTTACTTTGCTTCCCATGTTGCTTAAATCCTTTAATGTAAATGTAGCCTTCAGCAACAACAGTACTATAAAAACATCTTAATTAGAAACTCAACAGAAAGCTCTGCAGGGTGCGTTTGTAGAGTACCATGTAAAAATTGATACGTTTTATGTTGACTAGACTGGTATGGATCTTCATTTTAGACTTAAGCAACATAAATATAGTTTAAGAACACGACAAGAATATAATGCCTTGTTTAATCATGTTCAAAATCATGATCACTGTACTACCTGGAGTAATGCCATATCAGTTATCAACTCCAACTCTTGCACCACCAGAAGTATCACAAAATCTTCTATTAGTAGATATACAAAAAATTCTAACGTTAATATTAGTGAAGGTTTATACAAATGGGATAGCTTTATTGTTGATGAAATTTCTTGTCCACATGATTAATTTTATGATACGCATGTTGCCAGATCTGAACGCACCCAATCTCCATTCGGGTAGTCAACTGTTTACCAAAAGGCGTCCTAGCTACGTCTCTTCGATGTATATCAGCTGACTTCATATTTCTTTCTTGATCATTACACGAATGTGCACTTGGGAACTTATCGTTTCATTTCCATGTGGTACGAAAGGAATATTATATATATATATATATATATATATATATATATATATATATATATATATATATATATATATATATATATATTATCCCTGGGGATAGGGGAGAAAGAATACTTCCCACGTATTCCCTGCGTGTCGTAGAAGGCGACTAAAAGGGGAGGGAGCGGGTGGCTGGAAATCCTCCCATCTCGTTTTTTTTTTTTTTAATTTTCCAAAAGAAGGAACAGAGAAGTGGGCCAGGTGAGGATTTTCCCCTCTAAGGCCCAGTCCTCTGTTCTTAACGCTACCTCGCAAACGCGGGAAATTGCGAATATGAAAATATATATATATATATATATATATATATATATATATATATATATATATATATATATATATATATATACAGAACGATGCACTGTCGCGAATTTATTTGTAAATAAAACCAAAACCCACAGATCTTGGAAACTTGATTTTGTTCTTCCGACACTTTTGGCCCATCACGGACCCTTCCCAGCTGGGAATAACGATGACAAAGAGAGCAAGAAATTTATATACATGGTCAGGTAACCTGGCATTTGACTAGCATGTGGCTTGAAAAACCTATAATGACTACAGCAGCTTAACTGACAGATTAAGGGCATGACTATACCCATTTTATTTCCCTTCGTGCTTCAACAATTATTCAATCTTTTTTAACTATTCTGTTGAAAAAGAATCGTCCATCTGATGAAATATAGAACCGAGCTAATGGGACGAGGTTCAACAGCTCTTCGTTTAACATTATTTAACAGTAAACTGAAAGCCATTGAAATTACTGAACGATGCTTCTTTTTTTATATAAGAAATAAAGGCAAGAATATGTTACACTTTGATCAGATATCAGTCACGGTTGTATAGATGTAAGATATTCCTCCTTTGTCTACAAAGACGACGAGGAACAGATCAGAAAGCTTGGTCGTATACGTACCTACCTACCTACCTCTTCCTGCACCAGAGTTGGTCGTACACCTACCTACTCACCAAGCCTCATACTGCACCATCGGGAACGTAGCATAAACCATTACCGACCTTATCTCTCAGACTAGGCTATAAGACCCGTCATCACCATCACTGTTACAAAGACCACTGTCATCACCATCATCACCACTGTTACAAAGACCACTGTCATCACCATCATCATCTCCACTGTTACAAAGACCACAGTCATCACCATCATCATCACCACTGTCACAAAGACCACTGTCATTACCATCATCATCACCACCACTGTTACAAAGACCACTGTCATCGCCACCATCACCACCACTGTTACAAAGACCACTGTCATCACCATCATCACCACCACTGTTACAAAGACCACTGTCATCACCACCACTGTTACAAAGACCACTGTCATCACCATCATCACCACCACCATCAGCAATGACTCCACCACCATAGCCACTTCGCCTACCACCTCCAGCACCATCATCACGCATCAGTCAACACAACAGATGCTCAACCACTCCCCTCACATCGACCAACCATAACTCAAGACTAGACCGCTGAACTCCTCACTCCTCAACCCAGCCCGACCCATCGCTAACTTGACATCCTATAGCACGCCTGGATCAGCCCCCTTTTATCCACCATAGCCCCTGTTATCATCACCGTCCTGGCTGCCTACAAGCCTAACATTATGGTACAAAGACTCCGGCATCAGTCGTCCAGCAGCGATAGAGTGTTGCGTGTCCCTCTGGTTCACAGAATAGCCTCACCTCCTTCACTTTTCCACGGGCGTCTCTAATGCCCCGTCTCCCCTTCTCTAGCTCGGCTAAAAAATGTGCACGTAACTAGCTTCCCGCTGGCAGGCAGGCAGGACGCAAGCCGCTTTACCTGCAGCAGCAGCAGCAGCTTACCCGACGTTAGTGTTGCTTAAATCATCAGGGACGTGTGTGTGTGTGTGTGTGTGTGTGTGTGTGTGTGTGTGTGTTAACGTCTAACGTGTTATTGATAAGAGAGACGTACTACTGTTTGAAAGTGTGCTGCGCAGTGCGCGATTATCCTTTCTTTCCCGGATGAATGTTTCGTACGACAGTGAGCCTTTACGCAAAGCGCAAACGCCTCGAGAATTACGCGAGTAGTTAATAAGATTAAACGCCAGTAAGCTGGACACTTGGGAAGGCCTGTATTTATTATACTATTTTGTAGGAAATACTTGATACTGTGGTTTACATGAATGATACTTGCAAACCTATTTTGATTTGTTATTTGTAAATCCTATTCTGTGTTGAAATCAGTCTTTAAATAAGCGATATACAAGCTATCATATCACTGGACCACGCACTTCGTCAGAGTTCCTGTTTCAAAAGAGCCTTACTACTTTCCATGCTCCAGCAGTGTCCTGTAACTATGCCAGAGTGTGGGTCACACCCAACCATCTTACATCATCACATCCTGTTCCCGTTAGACTCGCTATATTCCCTTAAACTGTTCCCGTTAGACTCGCTATATTCCCTTAAACTGTTCCCGTTAGACTCGCTATATTCCCTTAAACTGTTCCCGTTAGACTCGCTATATTCCCTTAAACTGTTCCCGTTAGACTCGCTATATTCCCTTAAACTGTTCCCGTTAGACTCGCTATATTCCCTTAAACTGTTCCCGTTAGACTCGCTATATTCCCTTAAACTGTTCCCGTTAGAGTCATCTATCCCCTTAAACTGTTCGTTACATACACTATATTCCATGAAAACGTTCCCGTTAGAGTCGTTATATTCCCTTAAACTAATCCAGCCATGGTCGCTATATATAGGTTCACACAGATACTGAATGAACGTCTTGGGCATCTTTGGTTCTCGGATACTGGCGCACTGACTTACGTCATAGCTACGTTGACTATCAGCACATATGGCATGTAATTCAGATATGGCTGCCATCTGTCGCTGCCTCTAATGACTCAGTAGGTACGAAATGGAAGCAGGAAAACGTAACAACTTAACCCCTCGAACATGATGGTGCGGTCTGTGAGTACGGCGGTACGATCCTTGAACACGACGGTGCAACCTTTGAGCACGACGTTACGATCCTTCAACACAACGGTGCGATCTTTAAATACAAAGGCACGATCCTTGAACACGATGGTACGACCCTTGAGCACGACGTTACGATCCTTGAACACAACGGTGCGATCTTTGAATACAAAGGCACGATCCTTGAACACGATGGTACGACCCTTGAGCACGACGGTACGATCCTTGAACCCAACGGTAAACACCCCTGAAGCATGACGGTACGATCCCTGAACACGACGATACGACTTTTGAGTACGACGGTACAATCCATGAACACGATGGTAAATACCCTTAGAGCACGACAGTACGATCCTTGGGTATAAAGGCCTCTTGGCCTTTGAACCTGATATCTTTATGGTTCAGGTCAAAGGCCAAATCATATGTCCAGAGGGTCGAGAAGGGCGTTGTTCGTCAAAGAATCATACCTTTCCCTGCTCCAGTGTGTCAGATTCATCAGCGTATGTAATACTTCATGACACATTACGCTAAGGTGAACTCCACCTTTAAAGGCCCGGGACGCTGGTCGGCCTCCTCCAGGGGAGAGAGGGAGAGAGAGAGAGAGAGAGAGAGAGAGAGAGAGAGAGAGAGAGAGAGAGAGAGGGAGGGGAAAAAGAGGAAAGCTTGGGAAGAAAAGATGTTTTTATCATTTTATTTATCCTGTTGTTGCCAGCACACGAGGCAAGCTGGCGGGTCTCGTTCCCAGCTATATAACTCTATCTGAGGCTCGATACTGGGCTTGGTAGTGCACCTGGGTACCTCTCTCTCTCTCTCTCTCTCTCTCTCTCTCTCTCTCTCTCTCTCTCTCTGTTGTGTTTGCCACGGCGGCGCGAAGCGCTACATAAAAAAGAAGTAACCGATTCACTCAGTCTAATCACATTTTTTATTGTTGTTTCTCTTAACTTGTTACTAGATTTAGCTGGAGATAAACAGTCTAAAGTAACTCCACAGACACGATCACATGAGGTGGAAGGTACACGCTATTCATCTGGGTTGGTTATCTCAGCTGCTGTGGCTCCTTAGAGTTACGTATGGGCTTCACTGTTTGACCCCGGAGCACGACGGTACGACCCTTTAGCATCACGTTACGACCCTTGAGCATAACGTTACGACCCTTGAGCATAACGGTACGACCCTTGAACACGACGGTGCGACCCTTGAGCACAACGGTACGACCCTTGAGCATGACGGTACGACCCTTGAGCACACCAGTGCGATCCATGAGCACAACGGTACGACCACTGTGCTTACGGATCAGGAGGGCATATCGGAGGGTCGTACCGTCATGCCTTAGGGGTTAGTTAACCTGAACGACCAGCCAGAATATTAGCGACCCCTCGACACACTGCGACAGGGTAGACCTGGTTTAAGGAATGATAAACGCATTATCTTAAATATCTGAAAATAACATATGAGGTCTACTATGATCACTTATATCAACAGTATCCCTAAGTAAATCTATAAAAAGGTAAATGACTTATGGTACCCGAAAAAATGTTTTCCTGAATAAGAGTAGAAATGATAAACGTAACAGAAAGAATATCAAGAAAAAGGGAAGATGTTGAAGTCTTCTATCCAAGCCCAAGAGAGCGAGAAGTGCATGAAGGTAAGCTAAAGGATAATTTCTGAAACATACGTTATCTCCAATGCTGAGATAAGGATGCGAATCTTGGATTGGTCAGCGATTTAGATAAAGGGTCACTTCTCAGCTACGGAGTCAAACCCGCTCAGAGCAATGACTAAAGACGAGAAATAAGCTGAGACAGAATGAACAATGTCGAAGTTAGAGCAGAGATGAGACAGAACGAGACGTAGGGATACCAGCTGAAGCAGCTGGTACACACGGAAAGAAAGAACTCAAACTACGTAGGGATGTTGGTGGCGAGGGATTCGAGACTAGGAGGCCTATTGCCAGGTGTAAGGAGAGACGGAGGTATGAAGCAGAGGGGTTATTGGTTAAGTTCTCGATGTCTCGTTAAGGAAAACGTAATCTAAGTAGACGTTTACTACACATGTGTGCTTGAAGAAGTTGATTCCAGTGATGCAGACTACGTGGGGGAAGAGGAAGTAAGAATTCTCACGTGAGTTAGGAACACTGACTGGTGCTGGTAATTGACTAAACTAATAATTGCCTCACATGAGTCTACTGTTTCCTACATCGCTCATTTCTGCATGAAAATAGAGTGAAAACTGGTCATGTTTAGTTGTCACTCAGCACTATGTAGAAACGTGTGTGTGTGTGTGTGTGTGTGTGTGTGTGTGTGTGCGTGTGTGTGTGCGTGTGTGTGTATTCTCTATTTGTAAGAATATTTAGCCATCAACACTCATCCTCACTTCATGGTCTGCCTTCGGAAAGTCCTCCTGATGTAAGTTATATCCTTAATTTTTTCTCCTAACCTCACAGTTTCCTTTCATTTCACAACATCAGAGTCTCATCATCACAACTTCACCTTCAGTCCCTTGTCTAACACGTAAGAAACTATTTCTCTCCCATAACCCTTGACCATTAGGGGTCAACTTCTCGTTATAATGGCTTGGCCTTTGATCCGAGTCTTACAGGTCAGAAAACAAAAGACCATACCGCCGTACCCGAGAGCCGTACCGTCGTACCTGAAGGTCGTACCTCCGTGCTCAAGAGGCCACAGCACTACGCTCCATTGCGATGTGGGTCACCGTACACCCCAAAGTCGAGATGTGGTCCGTCGTGGTGAGGTGGTCACACACTCACTTTGCAACGCAGTGTTCGAGTTCCCTTCCCCCCCACAGTTCCCTGCAGTCTAATGAACGACGCTTGGCCTCCCCTCTCCCGGCTCTGGGTAATCGACCCTGCCCTGTGACTGGCCTAATGACCCCGCTCGCTGATAGTCTCTCGTCTTGGGAGCCGGAGCCTAGACGGCTGTGGCTGCGAGAGAACTGTTGTATGGATATCTATGTCGTGTAGCTCAAGAGAGCTGCTGCTGTTGTACCTGGAGACCTAAGCTGCTGGAAGCTGTGTCGTTGACAGTTCTAATACCCTGGAGTCGGTATTATTAAAAGCTTTAGCTTGGAGACCTGAAACCTGGACAGCTCTAACAAGGAGACTGTAAACGAGAGCTGTAACCTATTAATCTGTGGTTGCTTTGAATGATCCGGGCCTGGACATGCAGATGGGTTTAAGACGTGCATGAGATATAGTGAAGTGGAGCGATTTCGTGTATCGGAAGCGACTAACTGCAAATGGTCTGAAACAAGGCATACAAAGCGGTCGGGAAGACCACAGAAAAGTCTGTGCTGCTTCTGTTTGGATCTGGAGAGCGTCTGGTTTTGGTGACTTATACATGGCAGGTAGGGAGTGAATATGACCATGTGAGGCCATTGTCTTAAGAGCTGTCACCCTTAAAGCTGTACCTGGAAAGCTGTGATATGGTTTCTCACTTTCCCGTTTTATATGTATGTATGTATGTAGGTAGGTATGTATCCATCTATCTATCTTTAGACCTGGAACAGAAGAATGGCCTCATATGGCCTTATATGACTTTATACAATGGTCTTCCGAAGACATTCCGCCAATCTCAGCACCTCACCTTGAATCACACATACAATGAAAATCCTCGCTAACCAACCATCCACTTGCATGAAAACTTCAACTGCCATCTCATCCACTCCAGTCGCTTTGCCTCACTTTTTTCACGAAAGGATCTCACCACTTCCTGTCTCTTCACCAAACCACTTTCCACAACTCTCTCACTTTGCATACCTCCACGTCCCAAACACACTCACATCTGCCACCCTATCATCTGCCACATTCAACAGTCCTTCACAATGCTCACCCTTTCTTTGCCTGTTACCATTTCCCCATCTGTCCCTTCGCTGATGTTCCCTTCAGTTCTCGTCTTCTGAATACTAATTCACCTACAAAACCGACGTTTTTTCTTTCTCTCACTCTCTCCTGGTACTGAATGGAGGAGCAGGCCTAGTGTACAAACAATACATCACACCTTCGTTTAAACGCACGAGCTAATGTGAACGATGTATATGCCAACCCTTTTTGTTTTCACTTTGCCATCCGACAGTAATGGGTTGGCATTCCAAGTGCAGCCACCAGAAAAACGCTGCCTTGACTACAGTGTGTGTGTGTGTGTGTGTGTGTGTGTGTGGTTTCGGTGCATTACACATGACAGCTCTAGAATGGATGTGAGCGAACGAGGCCTCTTCTTGTCTATTCCTGGCGCTTCCCCGCTAACGCGAGACAAGACGACGAACAAATATGAAATATATAATATATAATATATATATATATATATATATATATATATATATATATATATATATATATATATATATATAAGTCCTTAAGCTCTAAGAGAGCTGCTGCTGTTGTACCTGGAGACCTAAGCTGCTAAAGCCATGTTGCTTTGACAGTTCTAATACCCTGGAGTCGTATTATAAAAGCTTAGCTTGAACCAAACCGCGACAGCTCTAACAAGAGACCTGAAAGAGAGTGACCTATTATCTTGGTGCTGAATGATCGGGCCTGACAGCAGGTTTAAACGTGCAGAAATTGAATGGACGATTTCTGTATCGAAGGATACTGCAAATGGTCTGAAACAAGCATACAAGCGGTCGGAAGACACAGAAAAGCTGTCTGCTTCTGTTTGGATCGAGCCGTCTGATTTTGGTGACTCTATCATGGCAGGTAGTAGTGACATCACCATTGAGCATTGCTTAAGGCGGTTCCATTAAAGACTGCAGGAACAGTGGATATGGTTAAGTTTCGTGTATAGTATGAATGTATTAGGTAGGTATGTACCATCTATTATCTTAGACTGGATCAGAAGATGCCTATATGGGCCTTATTGAATTTATACAATGGTTGAAGGACATTCCGCCAATCTTGCAGCACCTCCTGGAATCACCATAATGAAGAATCCTCGCTAACAACAGTCGGCACTTGCATGAAAATTTTGAACTGCCTCATATCCATCGTGTTTGCCTCACTTTTTCACGAAAGACTACCACTTCCTGGATCTTTCCAACACTTTCCAAATCTTCATGGCATGACTCCACGTCCAAATGCCAGGTATCATTGCCTGGAATGCAATCTTGAGACATTGCTCTTACAATGGTTACACTTTATATCCGAGTTACCCCATTGTCATTCAAGCGTGTTCCTAGCAGTTGTCGGTTTCTGAATGATTTGCACTAAACCGACGTTTTTTCATGTCAGACTCTTCCTGGTACGAAGGAGGAGTCGGCCAGTGAGAAACGAAAAAGAACCATTCGTTGAAACAAGTAATGTAAAGATTGTTGATCCGACCCTTTGTTATCACTTGGCCATCGACAAGGATATATATATATATATATATATATATATATATATATATATATACACATAACATAGTTGTAGGAATGTATACATGGGTAGGTACGTCACCGGTGTATAAATGAAAGACAGACATGAAACTGTTTTTTTTTTTTCTCTTCCTTCCTTCGTCGAAGGTTCCAGTTAAGGACAAGAGCTGTCACAGGAGGAATATTAACGACAGTGTAAGAGAAAGGAAAGGAATGACGGAGAATCATCTGGACGTTATAGAAGAGGTGGGAAACCTGACCTTTAACGAGGGCAAGTCACAGATGTGAGAAATAGATAACGTGAGAAGGGGCGAGCAACACTGCAAAACTCAGCGGCGTAGGGAAAGAAAAGAGCATCACATTGGTCCATCCTTTGAGCTGCTGACGGCCACGTAGTCGCAGTGGCTTGCAGAGGAGTGTGTGTGGTCTAAGCTAGGGGGACACACAAGTAGGCACCTAGTAGCAGAAACGACACCAATCCCCATAAACGAGGGGAAAGAGAATCAATATTATGGCGTAGTGGGTCAACTTCTCAAGCCAGACTGAGTTGACAAGTCATATCACTTGAGACTCAACTCTTTGTGGTACGTATGTAGAGCTAGAACCTCCCCAGATGTGAACACATGGGAGTACATGGGAAAGACAGAGAGCAGGAGACCTGACCGTCTATGATGAGGTTATCTGCGGTTACATTATTAACTGCGGTAGAAACTGAGCAGATCCGAATAGTAAAAGAGGAGGCAATAAGTGTATATCTTCTATCCTCATGAGGCGTCTGCAGCACCCAGGAAGCTGGCCAGGTCCACCGCTCAGGAACACAGGTCACAATATTAACTGTGTTAGAAACTGAGCAGAACCGAATAGTAAGATAGAAGGCAATAAGTGTACATTCGCTTCCTGCCCTAGGAAACCCTTCTATCCTTATGAGGCTCCTACAGCCCTCAGGACGCTGGCTGCGTCCACCGGTCACAAAGTGTTGTGATGGCGTGTCTGGGTCTACTTGCAGAGAGTGCATGGCACTTGCATCGTGGGCATGAAGGGGTCTTGGGATAAGGGTGACACGGACGTTTATATGTAGATTAAAGTACACCCACGTCAGGAGAGGCGCGAGCACGCTTACACGTCTTGGTACACACACACACACACATACACCCACACGCTACACACACACACACCCACACGCTACGCACACACACACCACACACACACACACACACTGATGTCCAGAGTGTTATGGTCATAGAGTTGGGGTGACCATAACCCGCGTTGGACGGACGATCTTCATTACTGATGACTTCCTGGATGGCTATGGTGGCGGGAGGATATTCTCTTTAACTTCTTATATTCGGCTGCTCAGGGTTAGAGGAAGGGGGAAGAGGTAGAGGAGGAGGGAGGGAAGAAAAGAAAGTGCCGAATAAAGCGAATTAGAACTAGTAATGCGTGTTAGATTGTCTGAAAAATCATAGGGGGTGAGTCTTTTTTACCCGCCAAAGGGAACAATGGCGATAGAATTACTGAGAGAGTCTGGTTGTATGAAGATGAAAATGGATGGTACACTCGGGACACAGAAGGAAACAGGGACGCAAGCAGGAGAGAGAGAGAGAGAGAGAGAGAGAGAGAGAGAGAGAGAGAGAGAGAGAGAGAGAGAGAGAGAGAGAGAGAGAGAGAGAGATTACAAGCGATATAAAATTGATCAAAGATGTAATGCGAGACAAGATGACAAATACATAACAGTGTTAATCTGTAATGATCGTTAAGTTTCCAGTCTAAGCTCTAACTAACGGTGGATATAAAAGATCTTTTCTAAGTATATTAGTAAAATCGTGCGCTATTGCATTTATACTTAGTATATCTCCCTCCATTTTCCCTGATCACTACATACACACACACACACACACACACACACACACACACACACACACACACATAGCTTCTCTCATATACAAAATCGAGCACAATATATTTCCTAAAATATATGGATGGGTTGGTGGGCTATTCATTCCGAGAATGGAAAGAAAGCCTTTGATACTGCCACAGAAAACTTATAAGGAAGTTATGTACTGAAGCTCATGTGTTTGGGACTACGTAGATGGGTCTATGGATCACTAGATGAAACACAGCAAAAAACCCATGAGAGGGAAACCATCACTAGTGGAGACTGAGTATCACTTGGGGTCATTCAGGAGTCTGGGTCAGTACGCTATTGTTCCTCATGAAATGGTGGTACTCCGTGAAATCAGATCATACCTGAATATGTTTTACGATGATATCAAAATCATGAATGAAACGTGAAGCAACAACGAGTCTTA
This sequence comes from Panulirus ornatus, assembly GCF_036320965.1. Taxonomy (NCBI): domain Eukaryota; kingdom Metazoa; phylum Arthropoda; class Malacostraca; order Decapoda; family Palinuridae; genus Panulirus; species Panulirus ornatus. The sequence continues at coordinate 50,740,558 of NC_092225.1, read as the reverse complement.
TATGTTGCAACGAGACGAAAAAAAAAAAGTGGGGTCAGGGCAATGGCTAGTGGTAGAAATAACATACAAGAATCCATGTGGGAAAGAGACCTTAGGGCTGAGATCATCAGGTGAAACTGTGAAAAAAAAACTATTTATTAGTCACTGTCAAAATTGCCCTGATATATACGGACAGAGAAATATTCAAAGAAGATATTCAAAATATAATTTTGACCCAAGATGGAATTTGCTTCTCTGAAATTTGCTTCTCCTATCAGCAGTAACGCGGAGGAGGTGAGGCACAATGCAACTAGCAGAAATGGAGTGAAATGAGTTATGAAGGGAGGTGGGAAGTCCTCCATCTGTGTTCACTGGATCCGGGAATGTTACCGACCAGTACTTTGATTTGGGAAGGAACTTCATGACCAAAGGATGAAGATGGATGACGGCATCAAGGAGGAGAAGTGGGTAGATAATGATAGGAAGAGAAATTGATAAAAGACGAGAAGAAAGGGTGAGTAATGAAAATAAGGAGAGGATTGAATAAAAGATAAGGGAGAGAAGAAGGTGTGGAAAAGATAAGGAAGATGAAGAGGAAAGGGTAAGAGGATTGGGAGGGAATATAAAAGGAAAAAGAAGAGTAATGATATCAAATAGGGCGGTACGGGAGGAGGATGGTGAAGAAAATTACTGAGTAATAAGACGAAAGATGAGGAGCGCTGGAAAAGAGGAAGAAGTTAAGTGAGGAGGAAGGAGAGATGCAAGGCAACTGATGGAGACAGAAAATTGTGTATATATATATATATATATATATATATATATATATATATATATATATATATGTATAAGGAAAAGGACGTGAAACATATTGGGGACAGGATGGAGGAGGAGAAGAGGAAGAAGCCAGGCGAAGACAGATGAGTGGCAAGGCTCACATCGATAGGTTATCCTTCTCTCGGCCATAATGGCTGACTTTGCCTGCCTGACCCCGGTGCTGGCGCTGGCTGGTCGCTGGCCCGGGGTCGGGAGGAGCGCAGGAGTGGGCCTGAAGAGGGACCGGGAGGGACCGGCGTAAAGGAAGAGGAGTTAATGAAGAGGAGAGTAAGTGGAATAGGGAAAGCGACAGTTAAGATGATCAAAAGAAGTATGAGAAAAAGTGGAGGGCAAGATAGGCTGAAAATAGAAAGAGATAACATGGGAGAAGAGAATAGACAAGGGGGAGAAAGGTAAGAAAGCAGAAATATCATATTTGTTGTTTCACCTGATCTGAAATACGACACTGTCGTCGTGCCAGAGACAATTCAACATCAGTAGGGTACAGTTCAGTGCAGTGCAGGATTTCTGAAAGTCTACCATCATGAACGTTTCTGAAACCAAAGCGTGACACTCGAAGAGAGTTAAGGAATGGCACAGGTGCAGGTGACTGGAGATATAGAGGCATGTCTCTCGAATGTCGATTGTGGGAACGGGATTCTAGACAACGAAGGCTTTGTGAGGGTTTTACGGAACCGTTTTGGCGATATTTAAAGGGTTCTTGAGAGTATGGTAATCAAGAGAGGGTTAACAACATGAAAGAAATTCAAGAGAATAACAGATCCTCGAGGATTAAGGTAATGTCAAGTAATCAAGTAAAATGTGGATGTTGCCACTGCACTTTGCTTCTCGCTTTCCTTATGAGCTAAAAGACAGTGGTCAGCGGTGTGGAACCCTGTCATGGTTGAGTTTGGGTCTAAGTTTAAGGTGGAAAAGAACGAAACCACGGCAATGATGTCCTATGATCATGATGCGAGGATCACATACGGAAATGCGTGAAGTATCTTAGTGGACATGAGGAATTTTCTCCTGCATTTTCTTCTTCTTTTGGATGAGGACGTGACTTTTGTAGATGTATGCAGCCATTCCATAATTCTTTCAAATATTTTGATGGCAGTACAGGCTGATTTTACAACTATATGGACTACATTCACGTCTGTGTATGAAGAATATTTACGTTTCTGTGGCTCTATTATCTATGTATCATTATATATCTCTACCAACATTCTTTCTAGCTATATAATCTATATTCATGCCTATTTTCATCCCTGGGGAAAAGGAAGAAAGAATACTGCCCTTGTATTTCCCAGAAAGGTAGTGGAGAGTGGGAAACCTTCCCTTCCTCGTATTGTAATTTCTTAAAATTGGAACAGAAGAAAGAATTAGGCCAGGAGTGCCTATACCTTAGATTGATGAGGGCGAAAATAAAGATAATGGAAGGAGGGTGATAATGCTTATGCACCTGGTAGCGACAGGAGAGAGGAAAAGAGGCGAGGATATTGGTAGGAAGTGAGTGAGTGCATCAGCAAATCCAAATTAAGCAATAGAGATGGATCACTTAAATGCAAGGTTGATTAGCGTGGAACTTACTGGTATCACTGGGGGTCACAGAATACCCATTGTGAATGAAAATGGTGAACAGCCTCTGCTGAAAATGGACTGGTGACTGGGGATACCTGGTGTAGGAAAACGAGTCATGCATAAATAAACTTGAGTGATTGGGGTTCATTGTGAGAGGGTTATGCTGGATTCTGAGCTAATTGACAGATGTGTTAATGAGAGACTTTTAGATGTAAACGTAAAGGGAGAGGCAGCTGACGTGGTGTCTGATCAATTCTTAGTGAAGGCGAAGGTGAACGTTTACAGAAGTTTCAAGAAAAAAGGAAACGGCATAAGTAGGAGGAGCATGGTTTGAAATGAGTGAGTTTCGTAAAGAGGCCTGTGTGGGGAGATGCCAAGAGAAACAGAAAAGTATGGCAAAAGGCGAGTGATAAGCAAAAAAAAAAAAGGGGGAGTATGTGAGGAGTTGAGTGTATTTAAGAAAACAGTGCTTACATGTGCGGGAAAAGTGTGTGGCCTGAGAAAGTTGGAATGCGGGAGTGTGAGAAAAGATAGGGAAGTGAATCGTATGATTAAGTTATGTCACTAGTGAAAGATAAAAGTGAGAGAGTTATGCTGCTAGTGAAATATGAGAGTGAGGTTGTTACATGAAAGCTGGGAGTGCGAGTGATGTACAAGAGGAAGGTACAGAGGCTGAAAGAGGGGGGCAAATGAGAAATGGTTGAGAGAGTTTCGGAAAGCTTCCTTGTGAATAAGAAAATTTTCTTGAAGGAGGTGAATAGCTTGAAGAGAAAAGAGAAAACTAAGCATCAGTGAGAGGAACATATGAGTAAGTGGTAACAGGCGAAAAGGAGGGGAAAAGGAGATAGAATGAGCGTTATGAAGGACTGTTCACTGTGTTAGATGACGAGGTGCATGGAGGTATCTGGAGCAAGAGTGGCCTGGCAAATGGTTTGGTGAAACAAGAGGAGGTGGTAAACCTTGCATAAGATGAGGCGTGGGAAAGTGGTTGAAGAGGATGTGACTGTAGTTGAATATTTCAAGAAACGGGGTGACACTATTGTTGACTGGCTATTCAGGATTTCCAACGTATGTAAAAATGAAGGCGAGATGCCTGAGAAATAGCGGAATGCCTGAATTGTGGCACTTTATGAAGGTAAAGGGGACAAAAGTTGCCTTAGATTTCTACAAGAGCGAGCTCTTCCTTAGAAAAAGTGAAGCCTGGGAGGATTGCTTGATCTGGACCGCCAAAATCCATTTGCCAATGCACCATACGAGATACTAGAATAAGAGGCTGGATCACAAGGCAGGAATCGGGGGATATGCTTTCCAATGTACGGAAGATTACCTCACTAAAAGGGAGGAAAGGACGCATGTCTGAAGAGCCTTCTCCAAACGGGCCAAGATGATGGGGTTCTGTTGACACTTCCTCAAACTATGGATTCCTACCTGAATTATTCTGCAGGTGATGCAAAGGTGAAGTGGCAAGTGGAAGTTAGGAGGACTGTATCAGCTTACAAGGGGACCTAAACATACTCCAAAACTGATCCGATACAAGGCTGATAAACTTCAACCAGAGCAGATGTAATGAGGATGGGGCAAAGTGAAACAAGGCTTCAATATGGTTATTATCCAGCAGGAAATCAGCTTCAGGACTTAGGTGTTGATATCGTTCCACAATCTGTCGCCGGAGTACCATAGCAAGAGGATGGTTGAGGAGACAAATTGTTTCCTGGCAAATATCAGAATGGCTTTCAAGTCCATGGATAAGTGAGTATCTGGCAAGATTCTCATATCCAGTTTAGCGTCAAAATTTGAACATCCTTGTCAAGTTTCGTCACCGCGCCGAGAGAAGCACAAAGAGCTAGAAGAGGTCAAGACGATGGCGAAAAAGATGAAATTGAAAAGAGCTGAGGTACAGGGAAATTTTGCCCGCTATGGGGTAGAAAGGAGTGAGGGTTAACCTGATCAAAACATTTCCGTTTTTAACACAACTCGATGACGTGGACAGTGAACAGTTCTCCAAGAGACTCAGGGACAGAGCAACAACAGGACATAACATATAATCAAACAAGTAGCTTGTTAAAAAAAGAAAAAAACATTGTAAGAAGCACTTCCATAGTGTAAAACTGGTGGATAAATGGAGCAGAATGACCGAGGACATGGTTAATGACAGGGAATATTCGAGAGCCCTACGAGTATTAAACTTCCTCACCGTACAGCAGAAATAGGTAATTACACACACACACACACACACACACACACACACACACACACACACACACACACACCAGACCGTGAGGGTCTTGGAGAGAAGGGAGGAACATGTTAAGGTGTACACCGGTCGATGGACCGTCGTAAAAGGATTTTGCTGGCAGTCCTCACGTTTCCTTTATACAAAACAACTGCATGTGTCTTCCTCACCTTTTTTTTTCCCCTCTTTCGCTCTTTCTACCTTCCTTTCTCCCTCCTACCATTAACCTCTCTTCTCTCCCTCTCCCGCTGTTTACGTATTCCTCTATCCCTCACCCGTCTCTCTCTCTCTCTCTCTCTCTCTCTCTCTCTCTCTCTCTCTCTCTCTCTCTCTCCCCCTACCTCTCCATGCCCTCCCTTTCTGGCCTCTCTCCTCCACGTCTCCCGAGAGCCTCCCAACAAACCTAGCTTGTAGCCCCAACGACGGGCGACTACACCTTTCCCGACCAATAACTTAGCCAGGACGAGGAGAGTTCCCTAACTAAAGTTGAGTCGCCGTGCATGAGTCTACTGCCAATAGCGCTCCCTTAGGTAAATTCCCCAGCCTCTCCAATATCTCTGAGTACCTTTTCATCTCACTTTAGTATTCAGATCTTCTTAAAAGGGACAAGAATAGAATACTCCATTTCAAAGACTGCTCGTGGCATTTAACTGGTTATTTAGAGGTTTCTGGTGTCTGTTTAAGCTGGTATTGTCCTTGAAAGAATGGCAATGGACGTCTGACGTGGAGGACGTAACTAGACGTCGGAGACGAAATTCACAAGGATGTTAAATTACGAGTTCAGTCAATGGGACTGTGTGTGTGTGTGTGTGTGTAACAGAGAAAGTAGATAGATACAAAAACTGATCCAAAATCAAAGAAAAAGATAATAGACACAGCAGGTAAAGGATATGGCACACAAATTGAGAAACATATAATCCTGGTGACAGAAGAGCTCACCGAACAGAGACAACAGACTAGCATATACCTGTATAAAGATATAATATATAATGCTTTATATATGCATATAATACTGCACTGCCCTGTTATAAAACATGGCAGAATATCTAGGCTTGTCGTGTCTGACGTCCACAGAAGCAATCTGTGAGAGTTATTAAGAAATCTGATCCAACAGGTGTCAGGCATTATAGGATCCAACTCTCCACTCGCACCTGAGCACCGACGACATGGTGCAGGGTTGGGGGTCAACACAATGAGATCGCTTCCATTGATATTACAGCTTATAGGAATGAGGTCTGCTCAATGAAATGCTAAACCCAATAAAATTCTGCGAAATAAAACGTGTCCGAACGGAGTTTATCATGGCCGTGCTTTGTGTAAAATGATAAAAGTAAAGTGCAGTTCGACATGGTGTGTATTCAAACGAAGTGTTGTGTGATACACAGCATTGCAAAATCTATCATATTTGGGACACTGAGGTTTAAAACACAACGCAGCGCTTTACAGAACGCTGGAAGTAGTTTCAGTCTTTGACAATAAAACTGAATGTAGTAAACAAAACGGAAAGATAAATCTTTTTTATTATTTTTTATGATACTTGAGACGGCAAGGATAAATAAATGTTCAAATCATGGCAATATATATATATATATATATATATATATATATATATATATATATATATATATATATATATATATATAATATTTTTTTTTTTTTTTTTTTTTTTTGGCTTTCTCGCTGTCTCCCGCGTTTGCGAGGAAGCGCAAGGAAACAAACGAAAGAAATGGCCCAACCCACACCCATACAACATGTATATACATACGTCCACACACGCAAATATACATACCTACACAGCTTTCCATGGTTTACCCCAGACGCTTCACATGCCCTGATTCAATCCACTGACAGCACGTCAACCCCGGTATACCACATCGATCCAATTCACTCTATTCCTTGCCCTCCTTTCACCCTCCTGCATGTTCAGGCCCCGATCACACAATATCTTTTTCACTCTATCTTTCCACCTGCAATTTGGTCTCCCACTTCTCCTCGTTCCCTCCACCTCCGACACATATATCCTCTTGGTCAATCTTTCCTCACTCATTCTCTCCATGTGCCCAAACCATTTCAAAACACCCTCTTCTGCTCTCTCAACCACGCTCTTTTTATTTCCACACATCTCTCTTACCCTTACGTTACTTACTCGATCAAACCACCTCACACCACACATTGTCCTCAAACATCTCATTTCCAGCACATCCATCCTCCTGCGCACAACTCTATCCATAGCCCACGCCTCGCAACCATACAACATTGTTGGAACCACTATTCCTTCAAACATACCCATTTTTGCTTTCCGAGATAATGTTCTCGACTTCCACACATTCTTCAAGGCTCCCAGGATTTTCGCCCCCTCCCCCACCCTATGATCCACTTCCGCTTCCATGGTTCCATCCGCTGCCAGATCCACTCCCAGATATCTAAAACACTTTACTTCCTCCAGTTTTTCTCCATTCAAACTTACCTCCCAATTGACTTGACCCTCAACCCTACTGTACCTAATAACCTTGCTCTTATTCACATTTACTCTTAACTCTCCTCTTTTACACACTTTACCAAACTCAGTCACCAGCTTCTGCAGTTTCTCACATGAATCAGCCACCAGCGCTGTATCATCAGCGAACAACAACTGACTCACTTCCCAAGCTCTCTCATCCCCAACAGACTTCATACTAGCCCCTCTTTCCAAAACTCTTGCATTCACCTCCCTAACAACCCCATCCATAAACAAATTAAACAACCACGGAGACATCACACACCCCTGCCGCAAACCTACATTCACTGAGAACCAATCACTTTCCTCTCTTCCTACACGTACACATGCCTTACATCCTCGATAAAAACTTTTCACTGCTTCTAACAACTTGCCTCCCACACCATATATTCTTAATACCTTCCACAGAGCATCTCTATCAACTCTATCATATGCCTTCTCCAATACATAAATGCTACATACAAATCCATTTGCTTTTCTAAGTATTTCTCACATACATTCTTCAAAGCAAACACCTGATCCACACATCCTCTACCACTTCTGAAACCACACTGCTCTTCCCAATCTGATGCTCTGTACATGCCTTCACCCTCTCAATCAATACCCTCCCATATGATTTACCAGGAATACTCAACAAACTTATACCTCTGTAATTTGAGCACTCACTCTTATCCCCTTTGCCTTTGTACAATGGCACTATGCACGTATTCCGCCAATCCTCAGGCACCTCACCATGAGTCATACATACATTAAATAACCTTACCAACCAGTCAATAATACAGTCACCCCCTTTTTTAATAAATATATATATATATATATATATATATATATATATATATATATATATATATATATATATATATATATATATATGTGTGTGTGTGTGTGTGTGTGTGTGTGTGTGTTACAGGACAGTGACTGTCCCTCGGTAAGCTTATTCACCAGATGTAGTTATCAAACCAACATTCAAGAAATACAATTTGCTTGACTCTTGTAGTTCTCTGTCATGTGATTCAGTTTATGTGTAGCTTCTCAGTTGGAGCAGAGTGGGTGAGGCGTGGTATGATTTCCCCTCTCTCGAGACAGAGTAACATCTGTAAGGTGTGCATAGCGCTTCATCTGAGAGAACGCCACTCCCCTGGTCTAACACACTCTCCCCACTCATCCTCTGGTCTCACATACTCTCCCCACTCATCCTCTGGTCTCACACACTCTTCCCACTCATCCTCTGGTCTCACACACTCTCCCCACTCATCATCTGGTCTCACACACTCTCCCCACTCATTTTCTGGTCACACACACTCCCCGGACTCCGCACTCCGCACTCAAGGTTTATCTTTAGCTTCAGATCTGTCTAAGAAATACATCCTTACATCGCTACCTCAGCTGTAGGATCATCACCTTGCATCACTCTGATATGTCAAGGGCGACAGAGACAACACCGTATGCATGCCCAACACGCCGGCAAACGTCCCCGGCCAAGCAACTGTCTCCACTCTGTCCTGACAGCCAGTGTTGTTGCCGTAGGGCCGAAACACACTCCCCATTACACGAGATCCTCCTCCCATTACCACGGGGGGGGGGGGGGGGGGGTATCGGGGCGGAAGCGGAGAGTGATCGGTACGTACGTACGTACGCTCTCTCTCTCTCTCTCTCTCTCTCTCTCTCTCTCTCTCTCTCTCTCTCTCTCTCTCTCTCTCTTTGACATCACAGGACTGTGACACTCGCGTGTTTAACAGGATCCTCCACTCGATGAGAGTTTGCTTAATTCTCCTGTAACTGTTGTTATCGAGAGCGAGGGAGGGGAGGGGAATTAATCATAAGCTCTAGTTGACATTTCCCTTCGTCCTACTGGGAGGAGGCGGGTCCATAATGAACAATGGTCTCTCTAGAATCCTAACAACATGGAACCACCTGGTATATCAGGTGTCTTTGGAGTGGTGATCGGCCCGGACACTGCCCGCTGTTCGTCCCCCCTTAAAGCCACAGGGAAGTATTCCAAAAGCTTTTCATGATGAAATGGTTCACTCGATGTCACTTTCTATAGTCTCCTCTGGTGGTGGTGTTGGGAACCTTCGCGAATTGGATTCACACTTCAAATTCCACAACGAAGACAATTCTAGAATCGACTGGTATCAACCCTAAATGTAATGTTATCAGTTCTAGTAATGAGATAACACTAAAAGGTACGCATAGTTCTGTTTTTTTTTTTACGGAAATGAAATGGTATTCATAAATGCAACTGATGTAGAGATTATCAATTAAACTTAAAAGCTACGTCATTCAAGCCATTCAGCAATTCGTCGACTGTACCTTGCAGAAAATGATTAGTTATATGTGGGATATGTGAGAGCGATGAGGACAAGATGTTCCCTTCTTGGTGTTACACGAAAAGTTCTGGAAGTGAGCCCGGAGGGTAACCAGTTATCCGGAAAGTAGTCCAGTAACCCGGAAAATATCCGGATCGCTGGTGTGTAACCGTGTCCAGCAAGTGAACATAAAAGGGAGGCGCTCTACCTCCGTTACGTTTGTTTGTCTGTTTGACCCATTCTCTTTTACTTTCTCTATCTCTATCTAATTATCTCTCTATCTGTATGTCTGTCTGTGCATATATATATATATATATATATATATATATATATATATATATATATATATATATATATATATATATATATATTTCTTTTCTTTTTTCTTTCAAACTATTCGCCATTTCCCGCATTAGCGAGGTAGCGTTAAGAACAGAGGACTGGGCCTTTGAGGGAATACCCTCACCTGGCCCAATTCTCTGTTTCATCTTTTGGAAAATTAAAAAAAAACGAGAGGGGAGGATTTCCAGCCCCCCGCTCCCTCCCCTTTTAGTCGCCTTCTACGACACGCAGGGAATACGTGGGAAGTATTCTTTCTCCCCATCCCCAGGGAATGTATAAATATATATATATATATATATATATATATATATATATATATATATATATATATATAGAGAGAGAGAGAGAGAGAGAGAGAGAGAGAGAGAGAGAGAGAGAGAGAGAGAGAATCTCTTCTTCATTCAGGCTACTGTGGTTGTAAATCCACCAATGTATCGGTCATTCTACCTATACGTGTTCATCTGTCTGCCATTCACATTAACTTAAGCGGGTTAAGTCCTAAGGCAAGCACTCTGGAACCTGTCTGCGTGGCATTCCAAGACAATTCACTCTTCTCGGGGGACCCTGAGCGCTGCTGGCGTAAGGCAAGTGTACATATTCTCCACACCCCAACACTCCACTTCTTTCGTTTCTCGCCATTCACTTGCTCCCCTCCTATTCATCTTGGCCGCCACTCTCCCTCCCTATCTCTCTCCCTCGTCTCACTCTATTTAACGCCCATTCAGTCGCCCTCTTCCCCGATAATCACTTTACAACTCCAGCACTTCAAATCATTTTCACTCACCCAATCAAGGGACACTGGATTTTCGTGCGACATCGCTCTCTCTCTCTCTCTCTCTCTCTCTCTCTCTCTCTCTCTCTCTCTCTCTCTCTCTCTCTCCTTCCCCCCCCCCCCAACTGTGTCCTCTATACTATGCATACACCCCTAACCTTCTCCTGTAACCCTCCCCTTCCGTCAGTCCCAACCATGTGTGTAAAATCCTTCCCATTACTCTTCCCTATCTCCTCATCTCTCTGATTTATGAGTGCACTTCTTTCGGCTCCATTTTTGCCAAAGTCGTCTGTCATCCTGTGAACGTTGTACTATGTATTTTATGAAGGTAAATGTAAATCATGCCTTGAGCAAGCTCAACCAGTGGAAAGATATTGTAACAACTGTATTGTAAATGATTGGATGAATTCAGTCTCCAAAGTCAAGTTTTTTTCCCTCAAGTCTTATGCTTTCTTCTATCGTCTTTTTTCGTAACTAATTTTCTAGTCTTCGCTCACCTTATTCCCCTGTTATTTTTCTATCTTAATAATTATCTCTCCTACACGTTCATCTTTACCATTATCTCTCGTATCAAGTTACGCTAATTTCCCCTTCACAGCCCTCTGTCAATCATCGTTTTCTTTCTCTTTCACTCTCCATCGTCTCCCTTGAAGAGCCTCAGACTCTCTCTTTTTCTGTCCATTATACACTCTTTTATATTTTCGTTTCTCGTCTTTACTCCTTTTTTTATTCTCGAACTTAATCTCCTTACATAAGCTCTCTGGCCATCCTCTGTCGGTATCATCTCTCCACAGTTTTCTTCCTTCCCTTCGCTCCTCATCTCTGTCTCCCCTGCTTACCACTTCTCTCCCCACCACCGTCTCCCATGCTTCCTATCTCTCTCCCCATCACCGTCTCCCCTGCTTCCTATCTCTCTCCCCACCACTGGCTCCCCTGCTTCCTATCTCTGTCCCCTGCCTCACGATTCCTTCTCTAACCACTGTCTCTATCATATCCCCCCCGCCTTCCTCCCCAATACTGTCTCTCACCTCCCTCCCCACCACTGTCTCCCCTGCTTCCCACCTCCCTCCCTACCAATGTCACCCCTGCCTTCCGCCTCCCTCCCTAACCCTACCTCCTACCTCTTTCCTCACCCCTGCCTCCCGCCTCCCTCCGCACCCCAGCCTCCTGCCTGTCTCCCGACCCCAGCCACCCTCCGGGTCGTGGTCACCCTGACAGCTTTAGTACGAGGAGTTCCGGCCGCTGGTCAGCCCTGGGTGACACATCGCCTCTCCTTCCAGTCCGCTGATTTTCATACGTTACCCTCTCTCTCTCTCTCTCTCTCTCTCTCTCTCTCTCTCTCTCTCTCTCTCTCTCTCTATGTATACATGTATCTTTCTATCTGTCACTTAATCTATCTATAAATGGATAGAGAGATTGACAAAATACATAGAGACAGATAGATAGGTTAAGCCCCCTTGCTAACCAGTCTCTCTTCAGAAACAACAACTGCTCCTTACACATCTCTGTAAAAATAACGGAGAGTTGTATGGGTCTAGAGAGCAGCGTGTCCATAATGGGAGAGTTCTCTCTACCACCAGTGACCTGCTGACCACATTTGAGAAACTAGACACACACACACACACACACACACACACACACACACACACACACACACGATGATCCTATGGTCAAACCATGATCCCATATCCATGACCTAATCCAATAGCCATCAAATTATCACATAGCCATTCTTCCGTGGTCTCATGGCCATAGTAATCCAGCTGTTTGAAGTCGTTCTCCTCATCCTCTGGATTACGATGGCACAACCTTTGAGCACATCAACGCAACGACCCTCTGGGATGATCTTGTAACCTCTAACTTGACCATTAAAGGTCAGGTCAGAGCTCAGGCCCATCATACCAAATAGCCGTAGCTTCATGGTCAAGGGAGAAAAAAAAAATGATCACACAAGCGACGCTCATCTGCAAGACAAAGTGGTTCATGCATTTGTGGATGGCTGAAACACGGAATAATACACGAAGTTTCAAAACAACTTGTTGGCAGTGATTTCGACTCTTCTCTTTCAAAGAGATGTTGACAGAGAGAAAAAAAAAAATTCATTTTACATCGCAGCTTCCCATAACAACACTTCATGATTTTAAACATGTGATCCTCGCGGTATCATTCATGCACTTAGCATGGATGGTCGCGATATGTTCAAGTTTTACTCAATTAACGAGGAGTTCTTGGGATATATTGAGGTCATCTTTAATCAACGATAGGTTGATGCGATATATTGAAGGTCATGCTTAACGATGGATTGTTACGATACTTTGAGGTCATGCTTGATTAACGATGGGTTGCTACGATAGAATGAGATCATGCTTAATCAAAAAATGGGTTGTAGCGATATAATGAGGTCACGCAGTTTGATTAATGAGGAGTTGTCGCGATAGAGTGAGGTCATGTTTGATTTGGGACAGATGGTCGTGACATCTGATGGTCTTAATTTTCTAAGGTCAGACTATTGATTTTTGAATGCAATGATGTAGTGAAGCCACACCTGTAACATCTAGTAACAATGATATACCGAGGACACACACACACACACACACACACACACACACACACACCTGTAACAACCGACAGTAACGAGACATTAAGGTCAAACCTGTAACGTCTGTCAGTAGCAATATACTGAAGTAACGCCTGTAACACATGGGAGTAATGATACAATAAGGCCACCCTTGCAACACGTGGCGGTAACGATACACTGTGGCCACACTTGTAACACGTGGTGTTAACGATACACTGAGGACACACTTGTAACACGTGGTGGCAACGATACACTGAGGCCACTCTTGTAACACGTGGTGGTAACGATACACTGAGGCTACACTTGTAAGACATAGTAGTATCGATACACTGAGGCCACACTTGTAACACGTGGTAGTAACGAGACACTGAGGACACACTTGTAACACGTGGTGATAACGATACACTGAGGCTACACTTGTAGCACTTAGTAGTAACGATACACTGAGGCTACACTTGTAGCACTTAGTAGTAACGATACATCGAGGCCACACTTGTAACACGTGGTAGTAACGATACATCGAGGCCACACTTGTAACACGTGGTAGTAACGATACACTGAGGCTACACTTGTAACACGTGGTAGTAACGATACACTGAGGCTACACTTGTAACACGTGGTAGTAACGATACACTGAGGCTACACTTGTAACACGTGGTAGTAACGATACACTGAGGACACTTGTAACACGTGGTGGTAACGATACACTGAGGCCACACTTGTAACACGTGGTGGTAACGATACACTGAGGACACACTTGTAACACGTGGTAGTAACGATACACTGAGGCCACACTTGTAACACGTGGTGGTAACGATACACTGAGGCCACACTTGTAACACGTGGTAGTAACGATACACTGAGGACACACTTGTAACACGTGGTAGTAACGATACACTGAGGCTACACTTGTAACACGCGGTAGTAACGATACACTGAGGACACACTTGTAACACATGGTTGTAACGATACACTGAGGACACACCTGTAACACGTGGTGGTAACGATACACTTAGGACACTTGTAACTCCTGGTAGTAACGATACACTGAAGCCATACTTGTAACACGTGGTAGTAACGATACACTGAGGACACACTTGTAACACGTGGTAGTAACGATACAATGAGGACACTTGTAACACGTGGTGGTAACGATACACTGAGGCCACACGTGTAACACGTGGTAGTAACGATACACTGAGGCCACACTTGTAACACGTGGTAGTAACGATACACTTAGGACACACTTGTAACACGTGGCAGTAACGATACACTGAGGCCACACTTGTAACACGTAGTAGTAACGATACACTGAGGCCACACTTGTAACACGTAGTAGTAACGATACAGTGAGGACACACTTGTAACACGTGGTAGTAACGATACACTGAGGACACTTGTAACACGTGGTAGTAACGATACATCGAGGCCACACTTGTAACACGTAGTAGAACGATACACTGAGGACACTTGTAACACCTGGTAGTAACGATACACTGAGGACACTTGTAACACCTGGTAGTAACGATACATCGAGGCCAGACTTGTAACACCTGGTAGTAACGATACATCGAAGCCACACTTGTAACACGTAGTAGTAACGATACACTGAGGCCACACTTGTAACACATGGTAGTAACGATACATCGAGGCCACACTTGCAACAAGTTGGCTTCGGTTTATTCAAAGAGCCACTTCTTGGCGCTTCCCATTTATGATCAACAATACCATAAAAAAACCTAAAAAAAAAAAAAAATTCTTCCAAAACCTTTAGATATATTCTCCCATGCCATCATCACCTTTGGACTAATTCCATCACTAATAGGGCGCCGGGCAGGATCATGTGTAAAATATCGCCAAAATTTACGTAAAATATGTGCGTCTGGTGTGTGAATCAGGGCAGGCAGTGTTGGCAAATTAATGGGGACCCACACCGTGAGTGTGGCTTACAGCAGGTGTCCTGGGCTTAAAATGTGGTCGTCGTCCATAATGTATATACGACGAAAGTCGCTTGTTCATCCTGGGTTTTATTATGTACACCAGACGGAACGGAACATGTGGAAAACATCATGATAGCCTTCACACATCTGGAGGACACACTGCTAGGCGATACATTTGGTGAACATTATGATATGTTAGAACATTAAATCAAGCTTCACGTCTGGAGAACATTATACCATGCGCTACATTTGGCGAACGTTATACCATGAGTTACATTTGGTGAATATTAAACCATGCTTTACATTTCGTGAACAATACATCACGCGTTACATCTGGCGAATAACAAACAGTGAAATACATTTGGCGAATAACAAACCGTGAATTACGTTTGGCGAATAACAAACCGTGAATTACATTTGGCGAATAACAAACCGTGAATTACATTTGGCGAATAACAAACCGTGAATTACATTTGGCGAACAACACGCCATGCGTTACATTTGGCGATTATGAAACCATGTGGTACATATGTCGAACAATACACCATACGTTACATTTGGCGATTATGAAACCATGTGATACATATGGCGAACAATACAACATACGTTACATTTGGCGATTATGAAACCATGTGATACATAGGGCGAACAATACAACATACGTTACATTTGGCGAACATTGTACCATGCGCTACATATGGCGAAAGATAAACTAAGCGTTACATATGGATGAAGGTTATATATATCACGCGTTACATTTGGCGAACAATACATAATGCATTTATTTGGCGCATATCATACCATGCTTAACATTTGAGAACATTATTATTGAATCATTAAATTCAGACTACAAATGGAATTGAAATCTACATAAGGATTAAGTAGTCCATCACCTGAACACTATATCTCCATTTGCGTTAATCGTCCCGGCTGTGAACTATGCGTCCTGGCCCATAGCTGATTGGCTGGTTATTTCGGATTTAGGTCAATCGACGGCCAAGGTCGTTAATCAAGGCCACCAGGGTCGCCATGACCACCAGTCGGAAAAAGACTCGAGCGTCAACTCCAGGTCTTCAAGATGAACAAACCCGAAGACCATGTACACGTATGGTCTTCCTCCATAAGGCGTTGTGTGTGTGTGTGTGTGTGTGTGTGTGTGTGTGTGGAGTCGGTATGTGAGATATATTCTGAGTGGCAATATTTCTCCCCATAATTACTCAAAAAGATACGTGTGAAACAAAAAAAGCTTTATTCGTATCTTAACAACGGAAGTCAGGATAATGATCAATTCTTCGAAGTCATCCAGACAGTACTATATCCTGCTTATATGGGTCGGGAGTAACTTTATGAACGTTATCATAGCCCGAAGTGGAATATCGTGAATTCAAGTGTTGCTTCAAATAGCGTGATACATTCTAATGTTACTCCAAATAATGTAGTGTATGATGTCTTACCTCTGACAACACGAAACAAGTCAGCATTACCACAGATATCTTAAAGGCGAACCGGTTATAATTCAGATATAATAATATACTTCAGCTTCCCAGATAAGCTTCTCTTGCGTCCAAATCACTCAAAACTGTATCACACTATATATGATTCTCCCAATAGATAAAAAAAAAACATCATTATCGTTCAAAATTGATATATGATTTCTATTGTTTATATATTAGGCTACGCGTCAGACTCGTTTTCTCTTTCGTGGTCATAGCGAACGAGGAGCAAAATAGAGAGAACGAGAAAGAAAAAAACATGAGGAAGCGATTGCTGTGAGCCCCACAGGAGTTTGTAGACCCGACTCCTCAAGGCGATAAGGTTGTGGGGAGAGGGAGAGACGGAACCCTTGGGAATAGACGGGAGGAGGAAGAGAACTCCATGACTTCGCTGCTGCTCAAGGAAAGAAGATACAATATCCTACCCGTCAATATGCGTCGTTACTGCTCTAAGTACCTTATCATATGTCAATACAGCTTCAGGCACTGTCATATACTTCTGTCCTGTTCCCTTTACCGCAGTCTTCAAAAATAGCGTGGGTCATGCTATTTGCATTACCTAAAACATTATTATATTAATTACAAGTACTGTGAAAAATCATGTCCAGTGGAGCTCATATGACATTAATGATTACGTCAGTTTCACTGCAGGAGACGTAATATGCCACGTCATATATCGTGATCAGGAAGGAGAAGTGTCTACACAGCGTACAACGCAGTTTCCACACCGTACAAAGCATGCGTAATATAAATGCAAAGACAGCTATCTATATATACGTAAACGTATCAGTAAACATGACATAACATTTTCCATCGCTAACTCCAACTGATGTAAACATTTCATGAATATGCCTGGATGTATATAGTCTTGGCTGTTTACATAACTATCGCGATTTAATATTCATATAAAACCCAAGAAACCATCTATGAGGCGCCTGCAGCTTCCGTGTTGCGATACAATCAGAAGCAGGGAAAAAGATGAGACTCTTTTGAATCGAGAAGTCACTTTCGCCAACAGCTTCGCTGAAGATGAGTCCGGTAGCAACTTCATATTCATTTATTTCATTAATGATTACCCCAGAAACAATGTCTATGAAAGAGTGATAGTGTACCCTAAGACCTTTCTTAAGGCTCCTGCAGCCAAATGATACGCTGCTTCCAGCAGTTGGGAAATGTGGACGCCTTTTGAGTGAGAAGTTCTTTCTCTCGTGACAGTACCCCTAAGAACACAGCCTCGCGAAAGATGACTTTCAATCGCGATGTAACCTCGAACAGGCGGAGGTCGGTAACACCTAACGGTTATATATATATATATATATATATATATATATATATATATATATATATATATATATATATATATCATTACTGACGTCTGATAAACTTTCTCATCCAAAGGTAAACAAACATACTGTAGATATGACCACGACAATCAGAAATATTACTTGGAGTGCACAAGCAAACTGGGTGACATGAGGGATAAATACCTTGTTAATTACTAACCAGTTCTTAACCTATCGTGTGGCCTCGGTAACTCAAGGGTGGGCCGTTTTAATACCTGTTTCTTTCCCTACATGTCGAAGCTTTGGAACTCTCTATCTTCCCCTGTCTTTCCCAATAACTATAACTTGGGACAGTTCAAAAGACAGGTCTTTCACGTCCTCAAAAATTCTTAAATACTTTCCCTTGTCTTTTCTTTTTCCGCTTCATAATTCTCTCCTGATTTCAACAAATGCTCGGCCTTGATGTGGACTTTTGCCCGTGACTGGAGCCTTCAACATAAAAAAAAAATATCCCCTGGGGGACTGCATATTGAATATATTAAACTGGGTATTAGATGTTATATGCATGATAGATATTGGGGGTGCTTCTCACGCATACAATATTGACTGGGGAATGGAAATCCATAGGATATGTGAACTATACGTGACATTGATCCTAACAAAACACTGTCTCTTATCGTTTTAAAGGAGACCATAAGTCACTACTACTGCGTGTAGGGCAGCCACACTCGAGACACATTTTTGTTACTTTAGTTTCTCATTTAGGCACAAGAAAAAGAGGCAATGTGTCACGTGTAGGCAGTGAGGTTACACACTACAGACACACACACACACTACACATATACACACACACACACACACTCTATAGCACGACGGAAGGACCCTTGGCACGACCTTAAAAGTGTCAGGTACAAAGGCTCTGGCATCATAACGTAAGGTCCTTACCGCCGTCCTCAACGGGGTCATCGATTAACAAGATTTGTGCTTGAACGAAAAAGAAGAAAGAAAGAGGGAAAGTTTCTGATACTCTGGCTGGAGTAGGCTATATCCTCATACACACTCACAACCCGTCGTGTTACATGTCCCATCGAGTTCTACTAATACCAGAACTTTGTACTTTACAGAAAAGCCAAAGAACTATAACTCATATCGTATAGTTAAAAGCTTGTACCTGCTAAGTTGGATTTGATTATAAACTAACTCATATCGTACAGATAAAAGCTTGTAACCTGCTTAACCTGATTTGATTATCAAGTTCTTATATTCACATTGCACCGGGATCTCTCCAAATGATTTGGACGGGGGAGTAAAGACCATGTCTGCATTGAAGGGTCTGGAGATCGTCCAGTTCCTGGACCGCACATCGTCCCGTGACATCTCACCACTTGTCATCTCTCAGAGATTCTAAACATATATACAGATCAAACAGTGATGTTGCCGGACTCCATCTGCTCGAAATTACACCGCGAGTGAAAAAAAAAAAAAAGGTCACCTTTGGCAAGGCTGAATCAGCGGGAGTACATTGTCATCATCAGAGAACTTCTTAGGTCAAAGGAATCAACATTTCCCTGCCGACGGAACGAGCGCAGGCTAGGGCTACAGGAGCTATTAGGAAGATCCTGGACAACGCCATGACTCCTTCATAGATGTAAGTCCTGAGTTAATTATAAACATAAACTAATAAAAATAAACGAACCTTAATCATATCAAGGGTTTTAGAAGTATGTATTTGTACTGACGAATATCAAATCCTTGTGTTTTAGAATTATTTATCTGTACTGGAGGTTACTGAAGTTCTTCCTCTGGCAGGAGCTGATGTCATTAATTAAGGTGTTTTTGTCAAACGTGTCGGCAACGTGAATATTTGCCCTGTACGACAAGGGCCTCAAGAATAAGGTTTCCTCTTGATCTGAGAGCAGGTGGCGTCATTGAGGCTGGCACAAGAATTTCCTGGTGATGAAGGTTTGCTCCCGGTGACCTGACTGCTCTCCTTGTCTTAAAGAAGTGAATATCTCACTCCGTCTTAAAAGTGAGGGAGGGAGGGAGGGAGGGAAGGACGACGCGAATGCCCTCGTCGTCTCACAAAAGAGAACGACCGACTCTGCCCCTTTGTGAACTAACCGACCGAACGAACCACTCGACTCCCATCAACTATTTTCTGACGCATATTTTTCGGGCCATCATTCAAGGTCTATGATTTGGATCAGCTTTTCATCCGGACTTTCACTCCTCGTCTGCTCCAGCGGCATAGCTTCACTGCTTGGGGTGTGAGTCATACTGGGTTAAACGCTGTGAAGGCATGTGTATATGCATAGATGAATGCTGCTTTATGTCTACACGTACATGTGTAACTAAAAACGCATACTTGCACTAATACATACATACATATGATGATGAGATACATGTATGTATATATGAATGAATATGTACTTACACGAAAAAAAAAATCATACCTTCACTTATACATATATATAGACTTAAATATGATGATTAAATATATGTATGCATATGAATGAATATGTACTTACACGGAAAAAAATCATACCTTCACTTATACATACATACAGACTTAAATATGATGATTAGATACACGTTATATATGAATGAATATGTATTTGCACGAAAAAAATCATACCTTCACTTATACATACATACAAACTTAAATATGATTATTAGATATATGTAGGTATTTATGAATGAATATGTACGTACACGCAAGTAAAAAAAAATCATACCTTCACTTATACATATATACAGACTTTAATATAACGATTAGATATATATATATATATATATATATATATATATATATATATATATATATATATATATATATATATATATGGTGACTGAGTTTGGTAAAGTGTGTGAAAGAAGAAAGTTGAGTAAATGTGAATAAGAGCAAGGTAATTAGGTACAGTAGGGTTGAGGGTCAAGTCAATTGGGAGGTAAGTTTGAATGGAGAAAAACTGGAGGAA
This sequence comes from Panulirus ornatus, assembly GCF_036320965.1. Classification (NCBI taxonomy): domain Eukaryota; kingdom Metazoa; phylum Arthropoda; class Malacostraca; order Decapoda; family Palinuridae; genus Panulirus; species Panulirus ornatus. The sequence goes on along the minus strand of NC_092225.1, from coordinate 50,719,760 downwards.
GTAAAGTGTTTTAGATATCTGGGAGTGGATCTGGCAGTGGATGGAACCATGGAAGCGGAAGTGGATCATAGGGTGGGGGAGGGGGCGAAAATTCTGGGAGCCTTGAAGAATGTGTGGAAGTCGAGAACATTATCTCGGAAAGCAAAAATGGGTATGTTTGAAGGAATAGTGGTTCCAACAATGTTGTTTGGTTGCGAGGCGTGGGCTATAGATAGAGTTGTGCGCAGGAGGATGGATGTGCTGGAAATGAGATGTTTGAGGACAATGTGTGGTGTGAGGTGGTTTGATCGAGTAAGTAACGTAAGGGTAAGAGAGATGTGTGGAAATAAAAAGAGCGTGGTTGAGAGAGCAGAAGAGGGTGTTTTGAAATGGTTTGGTCACATGGAGAGAGTGAGTGAGGAAAGATTGACCAAGAAGATATATGTGTCGGAGGTGGAGGGAACGAGGAAAAGTGGGAGACCAAATTGGAGGTGGAAAGATGGAGTGAAAAAGATTTTGTGTGATCGGGGCCTGAACATGCAGGAGGGTGAAAGGAGGGCAAGGAATAGAGTGAATTGGATCGATGTGGTATACCGGGGTTGACGTGCTGTCAGTGGATTGAATCAGGATATGTGAAGCGTCTTGGGTAAACCATGGAAAGCTGTATAGGTATGTACATTTGCGTGTGTGGACGTATGTATATACATGTGTATGGGGGTGGGTTGGGCCATTTCTTTCGTCTGTTTCCTTGCGCTACCTCGCAAACGCGGGAGACAGCGACAAAGAAAAAAAATATATATATATAAATGAATATGTACTTACACGAAAAAAAAATCATACCTTCACTTATACATATATACAGACTTTAATATGACGACTAGATATACGTATATATATATATATATATATATATATATATATATATATATATATATATATATGAATATGTACTTACACGGAAAAAAAAATCATACCTTCACTTATACATACATACAGACTTAAATATGAAGACAGATATATGTATGTATATATATAAACAGATACGCACTTACACGGTAAAATGCAAAAGAATCTTGAAACGTTCCCAACGGCACGTTGGCACTGTTTCTTCTATACAAGCAAAGCTTGCCTCTCTTTTATGAGAGGTGAGATAACAGGCGATGTTTATATAATCCTCTCTCTCTCTTTGTAAAGCTGCACGACACATGTGAAAGGAAAACACGAGCAGGAGGGGGAAATAACACGTACGTATATCCAGGGACATGTACCCGAACTCATGCGCGTGCATCTTTGTATCCACATGTCACATCTGCACATTCACACTGACAAACGCAAGCCTAAACATACATGATTCATTACATGCGTTACATCGCAGTATTGGCGTTACACGTGTATGCAGACGTAACGATGTTTCCCATACCATAAATTGGCATACGTCGCACAAGAAACTTTGTCTAAAAACCAGAAAATGAATCAGCTTAAGCGCCCTTTGTACAGGCTACGGCACTAAGATACAAATACGTACATCAGAACTTGCTCACAAACGTACAGAGGAGTCGAAAGACTTTACTTAAAACCAACCCAGGTGTTCCGTCTCCTCTCGGAGCTGGTCGATAAATGGGTACCTAGCTTAGCCTTGGGTGTGTTTGTGTGTGCGCCTACAAACTTGGTAAATATCTACAAGGTTAAGAGACGGGGCAACAGGAGTGTAATACCCCCTCCACGTAACACACAAAGAGTAATAACACACACACAGCTGGCCTAAGCTGGGATGTGTGTGTATACACATGGGAGTAAGGACACCTTTCCACACATACTCAGGCGCTGTTCAGTGTAAGATGCTAAAAAGCGGAGGAGCTTAGCGATGCGCTATAGAAAAGATACAAGAAACACAATAGTTAGTCTGCACTTGAAAGGCATAAGAGAGCAAGAAAAGAGTATAGCTGGATTAGAGAGGAGGAACAAAAATAAACTTTGAAGAGAATATTGTGGCGAAGGCAGGAGATGATAATCCAACACTTTTCTTGAGATTCATCAGAAATAAACTGTCATCAGTCAAAGAGCAGGTAGTAAGGCTAAATGATTAAGGGGAAGAGCTGTGGAGGATGATAGAAAAGTATGCGAGGAATGGAATGAAAAGTTCAAAGGTCTTTTCACAGTGGATGATACTCCGGCTCCAACACCAACGAGATGGAATGGGGAGGAGGTCTTGGAAACCATTGAAATAACATTCTCATGATTCTGATTAAATTCTTTCCATATGTCTTCAAGTTGTGTGCAGGAACACTTGACAAACCACTTGAAATATTGTTCAAGATGTCATTAGAGAAAACTAGAGTGCCTTGACAGTTATAAATGGCGTGCATCATACCTGTCTTTAAGAAAGGAGACTGGGAGGATGAAGTGTCCCCGGGGTGAGTGGTTTATAAGGCACTGGATATGCTTATTGGAAAACGTATAGTTGAGCACTTGCATATGAGGAACTCCCTATGCGAGAGAGAACGCAGTTTCAGGGACCGCAGGTCATGTGTGTGGAACCTCTTAGATTTCTACGTCAGTGAGCTTCGTTTTAGACATATGAAGCGGCTGGGTGGACTGTCAGCATCTGGGATGCCAGAAAGCATTTGACACTGTGCCATACAGGAGGCCGGTATTAAAGTTGGATCTCCAAGTCGGATGGCTCCTTCGATGGATAGAATATACTATCATTGTGGAAAGGAACAAAGCACGCATGTCAGATGAACTGGCCTACACCCAACCCAGGTGTTCATTTTCCCCTCGAGGTTGTTGAGAAATGGGTACCTGGCTAAGCCTGGGGTGTGTGTGTATGTGTGTGTGTGTGCTTACATATACAGAGGTAAAGACATTATACATATATACAAGGTTAAGCGACGACACGAGTGCAAAACTCTTTCCTCGTAACGGATAAATGGTAATCACACACACACACACACACACACACACACACACACATATACTGTTTCTATACATATACTCATATATACGCAGATATATCCTGACATTTAGACGTATCCATATTTCAGCCAAATACATGCCAGTACACATTTCTACACCAAGTGTAGGCACATAGGATCGCATAAAAGTTACTTCAAATATACTGTATAACGGGACAAGTTAATTAGATTTATATATGTAATCTACTCTGTGCATACAGACACCATTCTGTGCAGTGGTATAGCCAGTTACGCAATTCATCTTGCTAAACTCAGCAACACGGTCATCTACATGGCAAAACCACATTAGCACAATGAGATGGCCATGGATTAGGGTATTCATTTGGCCGTATCGTCTTAGCTACCTTAAGAAAAAAAACTGCTATATACGCTCAGGAAAAAAAAAAAAAACCAAAGCACGTCTAATGTATCCAGACACATTCATATATACAAAAATAAACACTATATACATTCAGAATTATCATAATACACACAGGAAAAAAAAATCAGGCCAAATACAGTCAATAACTGTAGTAAAACTTAAAAAAGATACATTGAATGCACAAAATATAGATAAATATACTTCTACTATCTGTACACACGAGCCCAAACTAGACGAGCACATCGTAACTACCCAGAATTAAGCCAATGTAATCCCTTAACAAAGCATAAACTTTGGCAAATCCCACGTTCATGACAGAAGGATTTTTCGCTAGTAAACCAAGCAGGACCACAAGAGCTCAGGATACCTGACCACAACCATGTATACTGCCACGAACAGTTGGCCTCGGTGTATGTACCATTGTCCAGCTCCTGTCAATACTGTGTCATATGGAAGGAATAAAAGGAAAATTCTACTTAACTGATATTTAAGCTTATGATTACGTTTCTCCTGACACTGGAAAACGCATAGGAATCCGTCTTGAAGAGAATAAAGAGAGATACTCGCTTGGCTCTTTCTTCTGTCCCTTCTTCTGGAAAGCAATAGTATAGGAGTGGAGGATTTCCAGCCTCTGGCTCAGACCCCTTGTAGTCTTCTTTATACTCCCTAAATACTGGTAATTACCACAGGACCTCTTCTATCAAGAGTTGCTGCAACATGAAAATGATGGACTCTGTACAGAGAAGTTCTTCGCAGACCTTCGACACCATCCAGTGATACAGCCTTGTCGAAGGTGTCTTTTCACTCGAGGCAAGTGGAGTTCAGTAATGTATATATATATATATATATATATATATATATATATATATATATATATATATATATATATATATTCCTCATCTTCCATACCCTTTACGGTTTCTCCCTCTCCTCGAACCTCCCTTCTTCCCATGTTCTTCCTTGCCCTCCTCTGCTTTCCTCGGCAGTGGTACTTAGCCCCTTGGAACCCACGACAACAAACATTTTATCGAAAAATATCCGCTAAACGACCAATTCGCATAGATTTTTATTATGGTGAGTGGCTGCTTTTTTTCCCTCAAATTTACCTCTGTACACAGAAAAATGGGTAAGGAATTCCAATACATATTTTTTTCTTTTATTTGTATCGCGTCGGAGGAGAGTATTTGGAGCTGTTCAGTGCAGAAAAAAAAATCTTATTTTTCCAGTGATGCATTCTAGTCAACGGATGAAATTATGAAGGACTAAAGATTGACGAAGTTAAATTCAGTATTGAGAGGAGAGAGATATTCAGGCCTGTACGCATATCTTACATGAAATTCCTTTGTTTGAAGACTAAGACATGACATTCAGCTTAGAAGTTTTCAGGTAAGTTGGGGTGTTTTTTCCTACTCCTACCACATAGATCGCTCTGTTCCTGATTTCCTCCCACTATCACAAACAGCTTCGAAAGGACCCAGAGGTCTGTCGCCTTTGTCCTCAGGAAGAAATCTTTCCAAGGATTAGGACTACTTAAAGGTCGACTTTTAAAAAATATAAACATGACATAGCTGATATACCCGAGACGGTTATGTGAGGAGGTAACATAAGGTCAATAAAGTTCTGCATGAGGTAGAGGTCGAGTGATTATACAGTAGACCAAATGGAATTAACATTTCAGATGTCACACTTGGTGTAGTGATTACTGATTAGCTTTTTTTCTTAACGTTTGCTGAGATGGCACGGGTAACTGAATGCCCTAATCAGGGCCATCTCGTTACCACTATATGCATATATCTACCATAGCCTAAACCAAGTACCTAATTTATGCGCTCGATCTGAGATGGGCAGTCAACACGTCACGATAAGTTCTACGTTGAGCAAGTGTGATACTGGTACAAGAAACCCAAGATTGTGTATCTAGACTCATGACAATATGATGATCAACTATGCGACATTTGTGAGGAACGAAAATACTTCGTTTTGTTTGGCACATTATTTCAAACATAGGCCAAAAGGCTATATGTGATGGATATACTGATATAACCAAGAGAATATACTAACCTGATATGACTAAGTCCTTCTCGAGTCAGTGGTATACCCTTTGGCGGTATGACAGTTGCAGGGTATATCTTGGATATGAATATGTCCTGGCCTCTACCTTGTATTACCACCAGTACTAATATCACTGCTTTCTATATCCCAAAGGCACATTCAAGATCCTACGGCTTGCTCAGATACAGCCTGCCATCTGTGCCACCTTGCTGTGTCAATACCCAGTGTTCGCTCCATGATTGCCTACACCCACCCCTGCTCGATGTCCTTCGCCTTCACACACACACTACCTCAGACAGGCTCTCTCTATGTAGACTTACACGAATGAAACCCTTAAAATGATCGATTGAGAAGACTGTGATATTCTTTTTCCTTCCTCCGTCTTCCATCAATCCATTAAGATGATGAGGCTGCATTTAGCTTCGCTCTTCATAGAACTTTACAACGGCAGAGCAATTCAGATCAACGGATTAAAGTTCCAAGGTTTAATTTTCACTCCAGACTCCTTGATCTAAACTTTCGAGGAGAGATTATCGCCTTGAAGGAGTTGGGACCCTTGGTCCTCAGCTTTCCCGCTCTGAGAAGGTCTTTTCTTTTTTTACTGCTGTTGTAAAGCCAATGTTCAGCTTGGTCTACTGTGAACTTCTACGCAGACCATACTTACGCTCAGTACTTTCCTCAAGTCTGTGTTGCATCACAGAGCAGGAGACTCCCCACCCCCCAAAAAAGTTTTTCCACGAGCGACCCAGAAATCCAGTGAGGGTTCCCTAGCTATGGAATAAAATCTCAGAGAGAGAGAAAGAGAGAGAGCGAGAGAGAGAAAGAGAGAATCTAACGACTAGGCGTCCACGCAAAGAAACACCTCATTCTTGGGAAAATTAATATTTGTTTCCTTATCCTTGGGTACGGGGATGAGTATGATTAATGGAAGAAGATAAAAGACTGGATGTGATCACCAGGGAGGGGGAGGTGTGATCAAGACGAATGGCGGTGGTGGTCGCCATGTACCAGGTAATGATCAACCAAGTACCTGGTTTCACACCTGTCAGCTCATGACCCCCTAGTCTTCAGCAATCACAAACACCTGTGAAAACTCGTAAATACTAATGGAAGCGAATAGTATTATAAAGCAATCCAAATTTGTGATAGAACTGCCCTATATTTGCATTGTGTTAATCAGCTATACCACTTTGCAGTTATCTCCGCCAGAATACATAAATTCTATGTAAAATGTTGCTGAAATGAGTACACGTCATCGTAATCAGTATCTCTACATTAACTGGTATAGTTGGGCTTTGGGCCCGTCGACTGTAACTGGATCACTGAGGCTGTCAAGTTGTGAAGTTAAGACACCAGCAGAATAATCATTATCACCTGCAGGTGATTAAGACAATTCTTAAGACTATACACACTCTCACTGCCATTGGTGGACTGGTGATTTTGCTATCAGGGTCAGTAAGGCCCTCAGGATCAAGTTACGACCACCACCTGTGGCATTACCAACACCTTCAGGTGTTATGGATAACTCTAAGGCTCTGTACATTCTCGCTCTCTATGCGGTCCCTCAGTCGAAGACTCTCTGGCTTCCCACAGATAACCTCGGTGAAGAATATCATCATGACTTGCCACAAGTGATTACAAAAATAGTTCGTTCTTTATTGGGATGGCCTGACCTTTGACCTGACCTTCCAGGGTGTGGTGTGAGGAAATCTCATCATATCATCCAGATAAGATATAAGAGCACCCCTCTTCCATTTTTGCTAATTGCCTATCAAACAGCTTTTTATATATATATATATATATATATATATATATATATATATATATATATATATATATATATATATATATATGCATATATTACTTGACGTAACCATATCCATGGACATCTTATCCATGGACATCTTATCCATGGCGTTTTGAAAGACAGTGAAAGATTCTGACGACGACCAGTGTCAAAGTCCAGGCTCTGACCTCCCCAGGTGGCAGCCTTCTTTGCTTCACCTACCCCGCTAAATTGGCCAGCTGCCTGACCTGTGTGGGCGTGGAGCTCGGAGACGCCGGCTGAGAGAGGAAAATCCCAGGGTTAAAACAGCGGGAGAATGGCGCAGGACTGGACTGGGGGATCTCAAAAGAGAAAGAGAGAGAAGGGAAGTTGCAAGGGAAAGTTTTAACATGATATTTTCACGTGTTTAGTAATAGGTGAGATAATTTCTTCTTTGTATATATATATATATATATATATATATATATTTATATATATATATATATATATATATATTTTTCTTTTTTTTTTTTTATACTTTGTCGCTGTCTCCCGCGTTTGCGAGGTAGCGCAAGGAAACAGACGAAAGAAATGGCCCAACCCCCCCCCCCCATACACATGTACATACACACGTCCACACACGCAAATATACATACCTACACAGCTTTCCATGGTTTACCCCAGACGCTTCACATGCCTTGCTTCAATCCACTGACAGCACGTCAACCCCTGTATACCACATGACTCCAATTCACTCTATTCTTGCCCTCCTTTCACCCTCCTGCATGTTCAGGCCCCGATCACACAAAATCTTTTTCACTCCATCTTTCCACCTCCAATTTGGTCTCCCTCTTCTCCTCGTTCCCTCCACCTCCGACACATATATCCTCTTGGTCAATCTCTCCTCACTCATTCTCTCCATGTGCCCAAACCATTTCAAAACACCCTCTTCTGCTCTCTCAACCACGCTCTTTTTATTTCCACACATCTCTCTTACCCTTACGTTACTTACTCGATCAAACCACCTCACACCACACATTGTCCTCAAACATCTCATTTCCAGCACATCCATCCTCCTGCGCACATCTCTATCCATAGCCCACGCCTCGCAACCATACAACATTGTTGGAACCACTAGTCCCTCAAACATACCCATTTTTGCTTTCCGAGATAATGTTCTCGACTTCCACACATTTTTCAAGGCTCCCAAAATTTTCGCCCCCTCCCCCACCCTATGATCCACTTCCGCTTCCATGGTTCCATCCGCTGACAGATCCACTCCCAGATATCTAAAACACTTCACTTCCTCCAGTTTTTCTCCATTCAAACTCACCTCCCAATTGACTTGACCCTCACCCCTACTGTACCTAATAACCTTGCTCTTATTCACATTTACTCTCAACTTTCTTCTTCCACACACTTTACCAAACTCAGTCACCAGCTTCTGCAGTTTCTCACATGAATCAGCCACCAGCGCTGTATCATCAGCGAACAACAACTGACTCACTTCCCAAGCTCTCTCATCCCCAACAGACTTCATACTTGCCCCTCTTTCCAGGACTCTTGCATTTACCTCCCTTACAACCCCATCCATAAACAAATTAAACAACCATGGAGACATCACACATCCCTGCCGCAAACCTACATTCACTGAGAACCAATCACTTTCCTCTCTTCCTACACGTACACATGCCTTACATCCTCGATAAAAACTTTTCACTGCTTCTAACAACTTGCCTCCCACACCATATATTCTTAATACCTTCCACAGAGCATCTCTATCAACTCTATCATATGCCTTCTCCAGATCCATAAATGCTACATACAAATCCATTTGCTTTTCTAAGTATTTCTCACATACATTCTTCAAAGCAAACACCTGATCCACACATCCTCTACCACTTCTGAAACCGCACTGCTCTTCCCCAATCTGATGCTCTGTACAGCATATATATATATATATATATATATGAGGCATTTACATCATATGTTTTAATCTAATGAAAGTATTTTCCTTATTTTCAGTAATTTAAGAATATTTTTATGGTACACATGAATTGATGTATATGACTGTGTACATATATATATATATATATATATATATATATATATATATATATATATATATATATACATATATATGTGTGTGTGTATATATATATATATATATATATATATATATATATATATATATATATATATATATATATATATATATATATATATATATAATCCCTGGGGATAGGAGAGAAAGAATACTTCCCACGCATTCCGCACATGTCGTAGAAGGCGACCAAACGAGACGGGAGCGGGGGGCTAGAGGACTGAGCTTTGGAGGGAATATCCTCCCTTGGCCCCCTTTTCTGTTCCTTTTTTTAGGAAAAGTAAAAACAGAAGGGGAGGATTTCCAGCTCCGTCGCTTTCTCCGACACGCAGGGAATACTTGGGAAGTATTTTTCTCCACTATACCCAAAGATATATATATATATATATATATATATATATATATATATATATATATATATATATATATATATATATATATATATATATATATATTTCCAGCTGGAAATCCTGGAAATGAGATGTTTGAGGACAATGTGTGGTGTGAGGTGGTTTGATCGAGTAAGTAACGTAAGGGTAAGAGAGATGTGTGGAAATAAAAAGAGCGTGGTTGAGAGAGCAGAAGAGGGTGTTTTGAAATGGTTTGGGCACATGGAGAGAATGAGTGAGGAAAGATTGACCAAGAGGATATATGTGTCGGAGGTGGAGGGAACGAGGAGAAGTGGGAGACCAAATTGGAGGTGGAAAGATGGCGTGAAAAAGATTTTGTGTGATCGGGGCCTGAACATGCAGGAGGGTGAAAGGAGGGCAAGGAATAGAGTGAATTGGATCGATGTGGTATACCGGGGTTGACGTGCTGTCAGTGGATTGAATCAGGGCATATGAAGCGTCTGGGGTAAACCATGGAAAGCTGTGTAGGTATGTATATTTGCTTGTGTGGACGTATGTATATACATGTGTATGGGGGTGGGTTGGGCCATTTCTTTCGTCTGTTTCCTTGCGCTACCTCGCAAACGCGGGAGACAGCGACAAAGCAAAAAAAAAAAAAAAATATATATATATATATATATATATATATATATATATATATATATATATATATATATATATATGTTGGCTATTTTCTGAAAAGAAAGGTATCGTCGCGTCCAGAACAGATGACAGCCTTAAAGTATAAAAGCTCTTTCCCCTGTTTCGTCTTTTGAAAAGTAACACAGGAGGGGAAGATTTCCAGCCCCCTAACCCGATCCCCTTCTGTGTGTGTGTGTGTGTGTGTGTGTGTGTGTGTGTGTGTGTGTGTGTGTGTGTGTGTAAAATCCATCATTATCTCACGGTCACAATAAAATCATCATTAAGTATCCCTTTGAATCTGAACTCCTCTGTAGTGGTCCACAAACAGATATTATCTGGCGAGGTCTATATCATTCTTTTATTCCCCCTGTAAACTCGGCCGCTGTGAGGTAACTTACAGAGCACGAAATGTTTATTGTATCAATAAGATATGATAACGATACGGTCAACAGAAACGTGTGTTCTAAACATGGCCTCATAGGAACCACAAATCTCATGCAAAGACATTCTATATAGTACAGTGTAAGGGATAAAGATAATAATATTAGCATCTTAAAACTTAACATTTGTCATACGAGAGAAATCATAAGGTCTCCAGAAGTTCAAAGCTGAGATAAGTTAAGAGCCAGGAATGGATCTCTCAACTTTTACGATGTTTGTGGATTCCTCAATACCGAGAATAAATATATATGCGACGGATAATTATTCTTGTCAGTCGTCGGGAGGTGTACCTTCCCCCAGCAGGAAGTAAGAAAGCATCAGTACGAACATTATCGTTATATACGACGACGTCCTGAATGTTGTGATGGTCGATGTTCCTGTTGCGAGAAGGAGGGAAAGTGCACTTTACCTGAACCTCTCAACACTCACGGGTCTGTCATTGAGGCGTCTGTTTTCTTGCTGAAATTTCTTTTCCGTGCAGCGTCTTATATATATATATATATATATATATATATATATATATATATATATATATATATATATATATATATATATATATATATGATATATATATAAATATATGATATATATATAATTTTCCAAAAGAAGGAACAGAGAACGAGGCCAGGTGAGGATATTCCCTCAGAGGCCCAGTCCTCTGTTCTTAACGCTACCTTGCTAACGCAGGAAATGGCGAATAGTATGAAAGAAAAAGATATATAGATATATATATATATATATATATATATATATATATATATATATATATATATATATATATATATATATGAAAAGTTTTTATCGAGGATGTAAGGCATGTGTACGTGTAGGAAGAGAGGAAAGTGATTGGTTCTCAGTGAATGTAGGTTTGCGGCAGGGGTGTGTGATGTCTCCATGGTTGTTTAATTTGTTTATGGATGGGGTTGTTAGGGAGGTAAATGCAAGAGTTTTGGAAAGAGGGGCAAGAATAAAGTCTGTTGTGGATGAGAGAGCTTGGGAAGTGAGTCAGTTCTTGTTCGCTGATGATACAGCGCTGGTGGCTGATTCATGTGAGAAACTGCAGAAGCTGGTGACTGACTTTGGTAAAGTGTGTGAAAGAAGAAAGTTAAGAGTAAATGTGAATAAGAACAAGGTTATTAGGTACAGTAGGGTTGAGGGTCAAGTCAATTGGGAGGTAAGTTCGAATGGAGAAAAACTGGAGGAAGTAAAGTGTTTTAGATATCTGGGAGTGGATCTTGCGGATGGAACCATGGAAGCGGAAGTGAATCATAGGGTGGGGGAGGGGGCGAAAATCCTGGGAGCCTTGAAGAATGTGTGGAAGTCGAGAACATTATCTCGGAAAGCAAAAATGGGTATGTTTGAAGGAATAGTGGTTCCAACAATGTTGTATGGTTGCGGGGCGTGGGCTATGGATAGAGTTGTGCGCAGGAGGATGGATGTGCTGGAAATGAGATGTTTGAGGACAATGTGTGGTGTGAGTTGGTTTGATCGAGTAAGTAATGTAAGGGTAAGAGAGATGTGTGGAAATAAAAAGAGCGTGGTTGAGAGAGCAGAAGAGGGTGTTTTGAAATGGTTTGGGCACATGGAGAGAATGAGTGAGGAAAGATTGACCAAGAGGATATATGTGTCGGAGGTGGAGGGAACGAGGAGAAGTGGGAGACCAAATTGGAGGTGGAAAGATGGAGTGAAAAAGATTTTGAGTGATCGGGGCCTGAACATGCAGGAGGGTGAAAGGCGGGCAAGGAATAGAGTGAATTGGATCGATGTGGTATACCGGGGCTGACGTGCTGTCAGTGGATTGAATCAGGGCATGTGAAGCGTCTGGGGTTAAACATGGAAAGCTGTGTGGGGCCTGGATGTGGAAAGGGAGCTGTAGTTTCGGGCATTATTGCATGACAGCTAGAGACTGAGTGTGAACGAATGAGGCCTTTGTTGTCTTTTCCTAGCGCTACCCCGCACACATGAGGGGGGAGGGGGATGGTATTCCATGTGTTGTGAGGTGGCGATGGGAATGAATAAAGGCAGACAGTGTGAATTTTGTGCTTGGGTATATATGTATGTGTCTGTGTACATTGAGATGTATAGGTATGTATATTTGCGTGTGTGGACGTGTGTGTGTGTATATACATGTGTATGGGGGTGGGTTGGGCCATTTCTTTCGTCTGTTTCCTTGCGCTACCTCGCAAACGCGGGAGACAGCGACAAAGCAAAATATAATATATATATATATATATATATATATATATATATATATCTAGATAGATAGATAGATAGATAGATAGATAGATAATCGCTGTGTCCCGCGACAGCAAGGTACCGCCACGAAACAGACGAAGAATGGCCCATCCACTCATATACACATATGTACATAAACGCCCACATACGCATATATTCATACATCTACATACATATACATAAACACATGCAGACATTACATACATACACTTATACATATTCATACTTGCTTACCTTCATCCATTCCTGTCGCTACTACACCCTCCAGGAAAACAGCATTGCTATCCCCTGCTTCAGCGAGGTAGAGCCAGAAATACAGACATTCGTTCTCATTTAGTCTCTAGCTGTCATGTGTAATGCACCGAAACCACAGCTCCTTATCCACATCTAGGCCACACAGACCTTTTCATGGTTTACCCCAGAGGCTTCACATGTCCTGGTTCAGTCCACTGAGAGCACGCCCAATCCGGTATACTACATCGTTCCAATTCACTCTATTCCTTGCATGCCTCTCACCCTCCTGTATGTTCAGTCCCCGATCGCTCAAAATATTTTTCACTCCATCCTTCCACCTCCAATTTGGTCTACCACTTCTTGTTCCCTCCACCTCTGACACATATATCCTCTTTGTCAATCTTTCCTCAGTCATTCTCTCCACGTGCCCAAACCATTTCAACACACCCTCTTCAGACGAATATACATACACACAACCACACTATTCAGACGAGGAAGACAGAGGCCACACCTTATTTCATACCTCACGACACCTTCATAATCCTTCTCCTTGAAACTAAGCTGCCTGGTGGAGCAGACGAAACATTTCCTTGCAGAATGAATTCAAGATTTACAAGAATTTCCGGCCAGGAAGCATCGAGCACAGCGGGTAGCCAAACGAACTGTGTGGCGACGGTGAAGTACATATATACAGACCTTGGTAAGTGTCTTTACTGCTTGTTTTAGATATATATATATATATATATATATATATATATATATATATATATATATATATATATATATATATATATTTTTTTTTTTTGCTTTGTCGCTGTCTCCCGCGTTTGCGAGGTAGCGCAAGGAAACAGACGAAAGAAATGGCCCAACCCACCCCCATACACATGTATATACACACGTCCACACACGCAAATATACATACCTACACAGCTTTCCATGGTTTACCCCAGACGCTTCACATGCCTTGATTCAATCTACTGACAGCACGTCAACCCCGGTATACCACATCGCTCCAATTCACTCTATTCCTTGCCCTCCTTTCACCCTCCTGCATGTTCAGGCCCCGATCACACAAAATCTTTTTCACTCCATCTTTCCACCTCCAATTTGGTCTCCCTCTTCTCCTCGTTCCCTCCACCTCCGACACATATATTCTCTTGGTCAATCTTTCCTCACTCATTCTCTCCATGTGCCCGAACCATTTCAAAACACCCTCTTCTGCTCTCTCAACCACACTCTTTTTATTTCCACACATCTCTCTTACCCTTACGTTACTTACTCGATCAAACCACCTCACACCACACATTGTCCTCAAACATCTCATTTCCAGCACATCCATCCTCCTGCGCACAACTCTATCCATAGCCCACGCCTCGCAACCATACAACATTGTTGTAATCACTATTCCTTCAAACATACCCATTTTTGCTTTCTGAGATAATGTTCTCGACTTCCACACATTCTTCAAGGCTCCCAGAATTTTCGCCCCCTCCCCCACCCTATGATCCACTTCCGCTTCCATGGTTCCATCCGTTGCCAGATCCACTCCCAGATATCTAAAACACTTCACTTCCTCCAGTTTTTCTCCATTTAAACTCACCTCCCAATTGACTTGACCCTCAACCCTACTGTACCTAATAACCTTGCTCTTATTCACATTTACTCTTAACTTTCTTCTTTCACACACTTTACCAAACTCAGTCACCAGCTTCTGCAGTTTCTCACATGAATCAGCCACCAGCGCTGTATCATCAGCGAACAACAACTGACTCACTTCCCAAGCTCTCTCATCCCCAACAGACTGCATATTTGCCCCTCTTTCCAAAACTCTTGCATTCACCTCCTTAACAATCCCATCCATAAACAAATTAAACAACCATGGAGACATCACACACCCCTGTCGCAAACCTACATTCACTGAGAACCAATCACTTTCCTCTCTTCCTACACGTACACATGCCTTACATCCTCGATAAAAACTTTTCACTGCTTCTAACAACTTGCCTCCCACACCATATATTCTTAATACCTTCCACAGAGCATCTCTATCAACTCTATCATATGCCTTCTCCAGATCCATAAATGCTACATACAAATCCATTTGCTTTTCTAAGTATTTCTCACATACATTCTTCAAAGCAAACACCTGATCCACACATCCTCTACCACTTCTGAAACCACACTGCTCTTCCCCAATCTGATGCTCTGTACATGCCTTCACCCTCTCAATTAATATCCTCCCATATAATTTACCAGGAATACTCAACAAACTTATACCTCTGTAATTTGAGCACTCACTCTTATCCCCTTTGCCTTTGTACAATGGCACTATGCACGCATTCCGCCAATCCTCAGGCACCTCACCATGAGTCATACATACATTAAATAACCTTACCAACCAGTCAACAATACAGTCACCCCCTTTTTTAATAAATTCCACTGCAATACCATCCAAACCCGCTGCCTTGCCGGCTTTCATCTTCCGCAAAGCTTTTACTACCTCTTCTCTGTTTACCAACTCATTTTCCCTAACCCTCTCACTTTGCACACCACCTCGATAGGGGAGGAAGAATACTTCCCACGTATTCCCTGAGTGTCGTAGAAGGCGATTAAAGGGGTAGGGAGTAGGGGGCTGGAAATCCTCCCCTCTCGTTTTTAATTTTCCAAAAGGAACAGAGAAGGGGCCAAGTGAGGATATTCCTTCTAAGGCTCAGTCCTTTGTTCATAACGCTACCTAGCTAACGCGGGAAACGGCGAATATGTATAAAAGAAAAAGATATATATATATATATATATATATATATATATATATATATATATGATCATTGTATTGACTTGAGTAATGCCACCTCAGTTATTAACTCTAACTCCAGTGCCACGAGAAACATCATTGAATCTTCTATTATCAAATGCACAAAGAATTATAATCTTAATATTAGTGATGGTCTATATACATTGGATAACTTTATTGTTGATAAAATTTGTAAACAATTCACCTTCTTGTCCACATAATAGTTTATGATACGCTCGTTGTCTATCTTGGACAATAGCATGTTTACCAAATGGCGTCCAAGCTGCGTCTCTTCGTTGTATATCAACTGACTTATATTTCTCTCTTGCGTCTCCCCTGATGATGTGATTATTACACGAAAGTGCACTCGGGAACTTATCGTGTTTCATTTTCCCCGTGGACTCATAGAAATATATATATATATATATATATATATATATATATATATATATATATATATATATATATCCTAGGCCATGTATTTTCTTTTAAATCATATACTAATAAGCATTTGATAAAACCATATTCTGTTTATCAATAATCCATATCGAAACCCGGAAATCAGTCAAAAAAAATAAAATATAAGCAATATATGTATGCAGAAGTACGTATAAAGATTGAAGACAGAAAATTATCAAATATGTAGAACATAGAAATATGTATATCTGTACACTAACTGGGAATGAAAATATATGAACATATATAAAAAAAAAAAAAAAAATCACAGCGTTGGAGAATCAGATTAAATGAAAAATTAATCAAATCCTCCTTCCACCTTCATCTTGTCCTCACCAACACAGCTCTACAGCCGCTCGAGGCTGTAGAGGTCTCCACTGTTAACCCTGCAGGTATTCACATCTATTTATTCTGGCGGCGTCGCTCGGCGCACACACCTACATATATTTCCCTCCCTCCCAGTCACCTGTTTTTCCCTGCCTCATCACTCAGGCTGACAAACTGCTCCCTCTTCCTGCGCCTCTTCTTAACTGTCGCCCGCAAAGATTGTGACATCTCAATTAGCTTTCCTGGTGACGTTTTTATGAGGCTCCGCCAGCATCCCTTCCTCTTCCAACCCGACCCCACGTCTCTCTAGTCCTCCGCTCCCGATCTTAGCCGTACCTTCCACGCCCCTTTGCCCTCGCCCACGTCTTCTCCTCTTCTCTTCCCTCCTTCCTGCCTCCACCCCTCCCTCCCTTGCCTCCCAACCTACCTACCTACCTCCACATACCTCTTCCCTGGGAATGGACTATCGGCTTTACGCGAGAAACAAGTGGAGGGAAAGAGATAATGATGGATAGGTGGGAGGTGTGAGGCAGTGATGGGAGAGAGAGAGAGAGAGAGAGAGAGAGAGAGAGAGAGAGAGAGAGAGAGAGAGAGAGAGAGAAATACATGATGAATAGGGGAAGCCACGGTAGTAGAAAAGAGGAGGGGAAAAAGAAGAGGAGCAAGAATCATTATGAAAATGATACTATAGAGGAACTGAAGAAAGCCAGATGAAAAAGAAGGACCATGCATCCACCTTGACTGTGCCTCCCCTTCAAGCATCACACGTCACATGAAGCTAAGATTACATGGGATATGATGAATGATGACTGGCCGAGCTAACATATGATGTTGGATGGTAGTGATGGTAATGACATCCTTTGAAGGTACGGGGTCCAGTCAGCTGGCAAATTGTGGCGATATTTCTAGCCGGTTAATAAGGGTTTACCCAGCCCAGCCCAGCCCAGCCCAGCCCAACGCACTCCCGAGGGAATTTACATTCGTGCTAGATTAATGAGAGTAATAGAATATGAGAAGGTGACGTAAAGAGTCAGATATGTCTGGTTGCTGTGGCTCTTACAGGTGACGTGCTGGTGAGGATGTCGCTCGGGGCGGGGAGGTTGGAGATGGGGGCCTTCTGGATAAGGTGCAACGCACTGGGATGTACACAGTGTGTGTCCTTACAAATAATAATATCAAATCTTAAACGCCCGTAGACCTTTATTGTAACCGAAATTTCTTAGTTCATCATCGTACTCTTGAACACTTTGAAAACACTTACACACCTGCTGTGTCTAAGTGACTTTTGTATTAGTGAGGAATGAGAGAGGAATACGGAAACACGAGTAAAAACACTTGTGCTTCATTGGGTAAACACGGGATTCACGTGGCTCTGGGCAAGCTGCTGCAGAAGGTGCAGGGTTAGGATATATGACGAGGTAAGGCGAGAAGGTGCAGGAAGACGTGGCAAAAGTTCTACGACTAACTTGGGGCAAGTGTGGCAGGAGTCCCATACCGGAGGTGCATCGATATCTGGGTCTTGTGGCGAAGTTACAGGAGATCTGGCGTGCCAAGGTACCAGAGCCGTGCAGATGAAGTGAGGAGTTACTATAGACCTGTAGCTTTGCGACTGGTGCAGTAAAAGGGATGAAGCTGACGTTCGTTAGTTTGAAAAGCGTGTTGTGGTTGTCGGGTTTGAGTCTGTGCCGCAGAAGACGGCGTTGATGAAGTTATACGGGTGCCGTGCTGGAGGAGGCGATGAAAGATGAGGTACCAAAGGGCTGGAGAGTGAAAGACCAGGAGTTACATGGTTGATATTGCCAAGCATAAGCGTGCCTAGGTACTAGACAGCAAGTAGACTAACTGACCGCTCATAGTGAAGGACAAGTATATGTAAAACAAGGTGGGTCATTAACGACGATGAGTGAGGACGCAAAGTCCATTACTTGGAGGATTATCGGCAGAGGTCTGACACCGGGTGAAAATCACACAGTGAAGGTCAGCGTCATCTGTCCGCTCAGTACCTTGGCGTACGACGTAGCCAGGGGCATATAAGGTCACACGCGGTTAAAAAAGACGATAACCTGATAACTGGTTAGGTGTCAGACATGCCTCGAGAATATGGCTTCATCACGACCAAGTGGGAATGACGAGTTATGCAGCATCATCGAGAGGAAGCAGACTAATGATGATACAATGTTCACCTTCTTCCTAATTAGGACGGCGGTGAGGTAGATACTGCAGTTGGCTGGACGTCCACTGATGGCAGATAACGGCTATGAAAACACGAAGTAAATAACACGTTGCCTTATTAGCTTAGTGCGGAAGTGACGCAGCATTAGTCAGGCTGCTACAAGCACTGTAAGATTAGGTAAGACGCTGACGTGAACTGAGGCCATTGTCTGGGTCTCGCGGTGCAGCTACAGGAGAGGCGGATGCCAAGGGCAGCAGAAGGGAGAAGGAGTTACCGAAGTCCTGAGGTTCTGCAGACGACAAAGTAGAAGGAAAGTGGTTGAAATTCACTTGTACGGTAGTGGCTGGGTTGGTGTTTGTGCTGCAAGGAAAGACGCATCGCTAAGATTCTGTAGAGAAGGCGGAATTGATGATGTTACTTGGGGTCGTGCTGAAGGAGACCGTAAGGGATGAAGTACCACAGATCCTGTACTGGAGAATAATACACCAGGAATGACATGGTGAATAGTTCCAGGTGTAGGGGACCTTCGGTGTTTAAAAGGGCCAATGAGCTGGCTCGCTGCCCTCAGTGAAACACGGTTATATATGAAACAAGATGGATCAGCCACGCTGACAGCGTTAATTGTGTTGGCATGGCCGCCAAGTCCATTTACGTAAGCCACTGGAGAATTATAGAGGATCGTTGATTGGAAAGAGTCAGACTTAGGTGGACCTCCCGCTGTGAAGGTACCTGACTGGTACCTTAGACAAAGACATTACCCAGGTCACACGAAGTTAATGACAAATGATGGCTAATTAGATGTCGGGCGGGCCGTGGGAAAAAGGCAGTGATAATCCAACATTCGGAAATGATCGGAGATTTGTAGCGTAGCTCGTGGTGCAACATGCCTCTTGGATGCCGCGCAAAGAAACGGAAAAACAAACAAACAAAAGTCGAAGGAGAAATAGAATGCGAAACGTCTCATCTATTCTCAACCCTTTGAGCATGATAATACCAGCCCTTAACAACGACGATGTGAACCTTGAGCACGGTGGTACAAAGCTTGGGTATGATGGCTGGGTCTTCGACCAAGAGGGTCATGTTAATGCCATACCATCATATCCAAGGGTCGTGTCTTCGTACTCTGGAGCCGTACACCGCCGTGCTCAAGGGTCACACTTTTATATACTCAAGAGAGCTGAGGCAATTTCTCGCCTCTTTCACGGTGATCAGGCACAAGCCACCGTGAATGCATCAAGGAAATCCGGTGAATCCGAACAACAAATTAGGACCGGAACATCAAACACCGCCTGAGATAAGGGGAAAGAAACTTGTTTTTCTCAGGATGAACTAAGTGGCGTGGACTCATTATCTTTTTCCCAACAATACGAACGATTTGTAAACATCAGACCGAATTTCGTCTGATTACATTATGTAAAGTATACTCAATGCCATTGTATTACTTTCTAAAATCTTCTCTGAACTGTATAATGAAATAAGAAAACCTCCCTACTAGGAAATAATCTCAGACCAAGATGGCAGTTCGCCAGCCAGCCACCACACAGGCTGGGGACCAATATAAATAACTCTCCAGCTGATATTTTGTCCTCTTCGTTAGCGGAGGCTGAGCTCTGGGTGTTTGTGGGGTTGGAAGCTTTCCGTAATCATGTATTTCTATGTACAGTAAGTTTTATTTTGTTTGTAAGGGGTATTCAAATGTTACCTATGATGGTAGGCGTGTTTTTCCTCGATTCTTATTTCATGGCTTTAGCTATTGATTATAAATAAACGTAAGCTTCTGAATGATAGATTAATAGAAGGATAACAAAACAAAGGTCAGACAGAAGTAATACACGGATATAAGAAGGCGACAAGAAGGCTAAAAGTGGCCTCAGATAAACAAAGGATTCTCATGCCGTCGGAAAACGGGACAAGCAGTGATATTGGCACTGGTGAAAATAGGGTCCGATTGCAGAACACGTCACAACATACAGAATATACAGCGAGTTACAAAACCACTGGATGAAATGGTATACAGAGACAAGGGCGTTTGACATGACACACACATAACGTTATTAGTATCAATGAAATGGCCAGAAACATCGCTATACCTCAGGCTCTTAAGGCTTGAAGTAAGATTTTAGGTTCCTCACCATTATGATGTACGAGCGTGTGTGTGTCTACTTGGTATAGAGCACTTGGAGTGCTGAGGGTCGCGCTTTACCATACAGTAACGTGTCTGATATACATGTGCAGTGTGATAATAACAGCTACACATGCTGCCTGGTGTACATATGTTGTTCCCTATCTTCATGTTCTGTCTACTTAAACTCGTTACGACGTTTAATGCAACCGCTTACAGTTGAATGAGGTTGTTAGCGGTTGCGCTTCTCCGAGAACGTAATGAGTGGATGGGAAAATGTGTAAACACCAAAGAATTCTATGTTACACTAAATACTCATGTGCCATGATACCGTCAAATACATGATAAACAAAAAAGCCTCCATTTTAATGTCTACTGCCACAGCAACAGTGCCAACAGTGTCTACTGCCACAGCAACAGTATCAGCAGTGCCTACTTCTACAGCAGCAGTGCCAGCGGTGTCTATTGCTGCTCAGTAGCAGCAGTATCTACTGCCACAGCAACAGTGCCAGCAGTATCTACTACTACAGTAATAGTGCCAGCAGTCTCTAGTACTTCAACAACAGTGACAGCAGTGTCCACTGCTACAGCAACAGTGCCAACAGAATCTACTACGACAACAACAGAGCCAGCAGTGTCTACCATTACAGCAACAATGCCACCAGTGTCTACTATTACAACGACAGTGCCAGTGGTATCTACTGTTACAGCAACAGTGCTAGCAGTGCCTACTGCTACAACAGTAGAGCCAGCAGGAGTTATTATCAGAGTAACAGTACGAGCAGTGTCTTCTACCTTTCAATTAAAAGATGGCATGGATGGGCCGGAAATCCGAGGAGAATACAGTCTTTCGGGTTAATAGAATAAACTATCGGTTGTCCCTAGGGTGGAGATGACGGTCTCACACCTGGAGAGGTTAAGGAAGAGGTATCGCGGTTCCTGAAGCTCTTTCTTAAGCAAAGGGGAACTCTGTAGTGCCTGCCAAGATGTCATCATCCAAGAACGAAATGCTCTACTCGTGTATCGTTATCATATATAATCCTAGGGACTCTGATCTTTGAGCTTTTGCAACTTCAAGATTTGCTGCACTCTACGCGAGAGCAGGATAGGATGATGGGCTCTTCTGAGGCGAGGAGTTCCTTGATGATGCTGTACTCTTTCCTGCCGCTGGCGATTATGAAATGTAGTTGCATCTTTGACTCTCTCTCTCTCTCTCTCTCTCTCTCTCATGATATATATATATATATATATATATATATATATATATATATATATATATATATATATATATATAAAATTATTTAAAAACATCTGACATACCTCTCGAGTTCGAAACTCACCTTTATCCCCCTACCACAATAGCACTATACATGAATTCCGTCAGATACGTCTCCATGATCTATACATACAAAAAAGAATCCCAAATAGCAAATCATCAACACAGCAAATCTGATATCAACACGGTTAGCCCTTTTCTTAAACAAATGAACAGCAATGATATTCACTACAGCCATCTTGCCACATTTCATCCTTCGTAAAGCTTTCACCACCTCTTTTCTCATCAACAAACAACTCTCCATGACTCTCACTATGCGTACTAACCCGACCAAAACACCCCCATCAAACATTCAACAGTCCTTCAAAATACTCTGCCCGCTTCCTCCTTACTTTATCACTACTTGTAACCACTTCCCATTTGGTCGCCTTCACCAATGTCCCTATTTGTTTTATTATCTTTCAGACATTCTTGACGCCTTTTCAAGACATCTTATTATCCCTAAAGTTTACTAATACTCGTTCACCCCAACTCTCATTTGCTCTCTTTTTCAGCCCCTTCACCTTCCTCTTGATTTCAATCATTTGCATTCCCTTTCTGTAAGTACTGCCCACAAGCCTCGCTTTTCTCTTTCACTACCAACTTTACTTCGTTCCACCACTCACTACCCTTTCTAATATACCCACCTCCCATTTTTCACATGCCACATGCACCTCGCGCACTATATATGTGTGTATATATATATATATATATATATATATATATATATATATATATATATATATATATATATATATATATATATATATATATATATATATATAATCTGCCACAGACCTGGTCACAGAAAACAGGGTAGAGTTGACTGGGGTGGACGATGGGGAGGTGGGGTTCGAGGCCGCTGCCACCGACGACGCTCTGGCATAATGTATGAGCTTTTTCCTCAACCTTCCCGGAGGCGCAGTATGGAGGCAGCTGAGCAAGACGGTATATTCCGCCTGCCACGACCACTGTGGGCTGCTGAGGTAGATGGAAGGGCCAATCCGTCTAGACCTGGATGGCAGGGAAATTTTATTCTGAATTCTCAGGTAAACGAAACGGCCAGTTCGTCTAAAGCGGGATGATGAGGGGGAAAATGGAAAAGGCGGCATTTTATGGTTATATTCATCATGTCCTCAGGTTATCTCGCGAGTATAAACGTATCGATACGAATGATGGGGCTGGCTATACATACCCCGGGATGAAGGCTGGTACGGTATGTGCTCGGAGAAGTTCGCCGAGTGAGATATGGAAAAATGGTTTTATGGTCCGTTTCGCAAAGCTTGGGATGTCTATCAGGTGATGTGTTCCTTGTTCGTCTGTTCCTCCTATATTTCATTGTTCTGCAGATGGCATATAATATGATGAGGCTCGCTCTTAGAATGGCCGAACTCAAGTCTTATATAAACTAGAGGATATAATATATTACAAAAAAGAATCTGCGTTTAGGAATATACATTGTTGAAATGGAATAGTGCTCGAAAAGAATTTGGAGAATTTTGATATTCATATCAATCTAACTCCGCGAAGAGTCTGATAAATATAACAGATAATTCATATAAAGCAATACACACACACACACACACACACACACACACACACACACACACACACACACACACACACACGAGCTTACGTCAGTTATACATTTACTGAATAACCGCGAAGGGAGGATGAAGAGTTGGGTTGGTTGTTTGCCGAGTGCCACGCCCAGGGTTCGAACCAGGGCAGGCTGGGGGAATAGTAGAGGATGACGTGTGTTTTCAGCATCACTTTCAAGTGCCACTGATAACCAACATTTTTTCTTTTGTCTTCCTAAATCAAAATAGCAAATACAATTTCATAGCTTTTAATACGTAGAAAACACAACTATGCTAATCCATAATCACCTATATACACAAATGTCTCATATGAATAAGCAACGTTCTTGTTCAAACGTAGTTGTACTGAAATTAAACAGATCATACAGGAGAAAGTTTATAATATACCTCGGTAACAAAATGTGTTCATCGGAACAATTCATATCGTGTTTCTCAATGAACGCTATATCACTGATTATTCGATGACGTATGATTAATAAGGCAAGTCTGTGCCAATCACTGACTATTCAATGTAATATGATTAATAAGGCAAGTCTGTGCCAATCAGCTGATGATTTCTAATCAGTACATTTGAAGGTGCGAGTTGCGAAATTCATGATTCATGACCTTAAAATAGGCTAAAGATAAAACTCTGTGTGGCTGTACACTTTAAACATTCAAAAACGCTTACGTAAATATGAAGTATCTACCTTCGTTCTAGAAATAAAAGTTCCGTGTCTCTTGATCCTCAACTTTATAGTTACTCGCGAAGACATAACTTCCCTCACAAAGGACCCTTAACGTCACTTATAATGACAGGGTTTGCCATTTCCATCAGCACCGTTTTGGTTAAATCACCGATATTTACGAACGATACGATATATCTTTCCTGCATAATATCACACGTCCCTCCCTCTCCTTCACGAACCACGACCGCACACACAAAAAAAGTGAACATTAACTTTACGAACGAGTTTCATGCCCCATTAAACTGTGGAGTAAATAAGGTGGTCACATCATATCGTAAATATCATTAATTTATCGTCGAGGGAAAATATTTGCAGAGTAAATTTATACAAGAGCGTCAGTAGTACTTATCTGAATATCATATCATGGTAAACACTTCGTTAGTATCTTAAGCATGATCATTTCCATCGGTGATATGAACCTCTAGTAAGATTCACAACCTGTTTTCCAGGGTTTGAGACGTCTCATTGCTAGTCCCCACTCAGAACTAAGGCGTCTTGAACGTTAGAGTTCGAAATATATCTTTAAAAGACCGGAAAACTCACATTCACTGTCCCATATGCCGGTGTTCGAAACCTCTACGAAAAATCCCTAGTCAGCCGCTGGGTATGTTGTAGTTTGTGCCTGACAAACACACAACGTCGACCGTTGTACCATGGCCAACTCGGACCCAAAGTGATTCATGAGAATCACTGAACTAGCTCTAAAGTATTCGAAGCGTCACATGGAAATCCTTATACAATTACCTACATATATCATTAAACAGACACTGATATGTATGAACACAAGGCTATACATTCTAATGTCAGTGTTCGAAGCGCACCACGGTTGTCCTTCAACCAGCTGATACATATTCATTCAATAAGACTTCGAAACGTACCGAAACCGAACCCGAATTCAGAGCATTAATATACCAGCAGCCGGGAAGTCCCATGAACCAGCATCACCGAACAAATAGAACTGTTGTTCATGGCGCAGCACATCAAATAAACAAATTAGGGGTCCGCCCATCACTGAGAATGGCAGCTCCTTGGGATGAGGCGAAGCGAAGATTTGTGGCGTTGAAAGGACGCTTAGAATAGTATGTCAAATGTCGAAGCTTCGGTGATACGAGGAAGTGTGTGGTGTGGATAATGTCCTAATTGTGTGGTGCGATGGGGTACGCTTTCTCTCGTCCTGAGGTTCTCCAGTTTGATGGTAATGTGCCTTGTGTCCTGACTGTAGTATATGCACTGTTATGTATGGCATGATTCCAGCGGAATCAGAATATGCTGAGCTACAGACACTGCTCTTGTGCCATCACGGCTGAGCAATAGATTTTGTTTAGCGTGCATTACAATAAATCAAAGACTGGGGTTCAGAGGGAAACAGACAGTCATAAATAGAGGAAAATGCAATTTTCTTACCGATGATTGTGCACAGATGGCATTGGATTATTTATACCCAGCGTTGCACTGCAAGGAACTATAAAGTAGCCAGTTAATAACAGTCGACTAATGGTAGCGAATGTGATGAATTTCGGTATGTGTCACAATTCACATTAAACTTAGATATGAAATAACCTTAGGTCTTGAGATTTTTTGATATGAAGGACTTAAGCGACCTGGGAAGTAATGTAAAATTATCACAAAGGGAAAACTAAAAGATTCTTGGTATCAAGGGAAGGTTTGACTATAAAATGATTTTTTGCTAATATAAGGGATTTACAAATGAAAGTGCACTTGGGAACTCATCGTGATTCATTTTCCTCGAGGCTTTATGCATATATATATATATATATATATATATATATATATATATATATATATATATATATATATATATATATTCTGCAGTTTCTCACATGAATCAGCCACCAGCGCTGTATCATCAGCGAACAACAACTGACTCACCTCCCAAGCTCTCTCATCCCCAACAGACTTCATACTTGCCCCTCTTTCCAAAACTCTTGCATTCACCTCCCTAACAACCCCATCCATAAACAAATTAAACAACCATGGAGACATCACACACCCCTGCCGTAAACCTACATTCACTGAGAACCAATCACTTTTCTCTCTTCCTACACGTACACATGCCTTACATCCTCGATAAAAACTTTTCACTGCTTCTAGCAACTTGCCTCCCACACCATATATTCTTAATACCTTCCACAGAGCATCTCTATCAACTCTATCATATGCCTTCTCCAGATCCATAAATGCTACATACAAATCCATTTGCTTTTCTAAGTATTTCTCACATACATTCTTCAAAGCAAACACCTGATCCACACATCCTCTACCACTTCTGAAACCACACTGCTCTTCCCCAATCTGATGCTCTGTACAAGCCTTCACCCTCTCAATCAATACCCTCCCATATAATTTACCAGGAATACTCAACAAACATATACCTCTGTAATTTGAGCACTCACTCTCATCCCCTTTGCCTTTGTACGATGGCACTATGCACGCATTCCGCCAATCCTCAGGCACCTCACCATGAGTCATACATACATTAAATAACCTTACCAACCAGTCAACAATACAGTCACCCCCTTTTTTAATAAATTCCACTGCAATACCATCCAAACCTGCTGCCTTGCCGGCTTTCATCTTCCGCAAAGCTTTTACTACCTCTTCTCTGTTTACCAAATCATTTTCCCTAACCCTCTCACTTTGCACACCACCTCGACCAAAACACCCTATATCTGCCACTCTATCATCAAACACATTCAACAAACCTTCAAAATACTCACTCCACCTCCTTCTCACATCACCACTACTTGTTATCACCTCCCCATTTGCGCCCTTCACTGAAGTTCCCATTTGCTCCCTTGTCTTACGCACTTTATTTACCTCCTTCCAGAACATCTTTTTATTCTCCCTAAAATTTAATGGTACTCTCTCACCCCAACTCTCATTTGCCCTCTTTTTCACCTCTTGCACCTTTCTCTTGACCTCTTGCAGAAGCTGATGACTGAGTTTGGTAAAGTGTGTGAAAGAAGAAAGTTAAGAGTAAATGTGAATAAGAGCAAGGTTATTAGGTACAGTAGGGTTGAGGGTCAAGTCAACTGGGAGGTAAGTTTGAATGGAGAAAAACTGGAGGAAGTAAAGTGTTTTAGATATCTGGGAGTGGATCTGGCAGCGGATGGAACCATGGAAGCGGAAGTGGATCATAGGGTGGGGGAGGGGGCGAAAATCCTGGGAGCCTTGAAGAATGTGTGGAAGTCGAGAACATTATCTCGGAAAGCAAAAATGGGTATGTTTGAAGGAATAGTGATTCCAACAATGTTGCATGGTTGCGAGGCGTGGGTTATGGATAGAGTTGTGAGCAGGAGGATGGATGTGCTGGAAATGAGATGTTTGAGGACAATGTGTGGTGTGAGGTGGTTTGATCGAGTAAGTAACGTAAGGGTAAGAGAGATGTGTGGAAATAAAAAGAGCGTGGTTGAGAGAGCAGAAGAGGGTGTTTTGAAATGGTTTGGGCACATGGAGAGAATGAGTGAGGAAAGATTGACCAAGAGGATATATGTGTCGGAGGTGGAGGGAACGAGGAGAAGTGGGAGACCAAATTGGAGGTGGAAAGATGGAGTGAAAAAGATTGTGTGATCGGGGCCTGAACATGCAGGAGGGTGAAAGGAGGGCAAGGAATAGAGTGAATTGGATCGATGTGGTATACCGGGGTTGACGTGCTGTCAGTGGATTGAATCAGGGCATGTGAAGCGTCTGGGGTAAACCATGGAAAGCGGTGTAGGTATGTATATTTGCGTGTGTGGACGTATGTATACACATGTGTATGGGGGTGGGTTGGGCCATTTCATTCGTCTGTTTCCTTGCGCTACCTAGCAAACGCGGGAGACAGCGACAAAGCAAAAAAAAAAAAGAAAAAAAATATATATATATATATTTATTTATATATTTTATGAATCAGCCACCAGCGCTGTATCATCAGCGAACAACAACTGACTCACTTCCCAAGCTCTCTCATCCCCAACAGACTTCATACTTGCCCCTCTTTCCAAAACTCTTGCATTTACCTCCCTAACAACCCCATCCATAAACAAATTAAACAACCATGGAGACATCACACACCCCTGCCGCAAACCTACATTCACTGAGAACCAATCACTTTCCTCTCTTCCTACACGTACACATATATATATATATATATATATATATATGTGTGTTTGTGTGTGTGTGTGTGTGTGTGTGTAAACACAACCAGTACTGTACAGTGGTATTTATGGTTAATCATAATTTTGAGACAAAACCAGAAGGAAAGTTAGTGATATTATGATTTTCATGAATTTGACAAATAATCTACGATAAAGTTTACGACGAATTCATAAATAAGATAATCTTTGCAGGAGAGAGGCTTGAGGAGAGTCTTAAAGGAATATATGAACAAAGAGGGAAAGAATGTTAAGGTGTGAAGGATCAGATAAAGCATGACCGATAGTTGAAAGGGAGAATGAGGAAAAAGTCTGACGTAAAGTTTTTGTCCCATCTAGACTCATGCGCCAGATTAAGCTACGCACCGCGAGATACACCTTTATCTCCTCTAATTTCACAGTGCACGAGAATTCACCTTTCAGCTGCCAACACGAGCCAGCAAAAACCCTCACAAATCAGCATATCTAGACCCTAAGAACGCCAAGAGAGTCTGACGTGCGCCTCGTCTTCTTCAAGAGCGCTTCACACCTGTTGGTCCGGGAGGCCTCTAAAGTCCCGGTCTGTAAACATTCCGAGGAGGTGAGGCGTGAGGTGTGTGGAGGAGCAGTAGCCTCCCTCACCAGCCTCGAGGTATTTACGACTCGGGGTCCCGGTAATTCCGAGTTTAATTTCTTTACTCGTGGCGTTTATTACCCCGAGAAAATGCTCGTCGGATTAGAGGTGAAGAGCTGGAGTAATTGAAACATATGTTACGGGGTCGTCAATAACGCTTTTGGTAGGTTGCTGGTATGAGCGTTGCCAGGTGAAAATGTGGCAACGGTTTGAACGCGTTTCGTCTGTTACTTTCGGGATTAGAATTAAACGACCCAACGACGTAAGATTCCACTTACGGTGAGATGTATATGGAGGATACGTCACGTGCGGGTTGTTCGAAGGTCATCGAATTGCTCAAGTAGTTGCCGCTCTCTAGAACAACAACAACACTTTCAGGACGACAGTTCGACCCCCAGTGAGCACGATGGTTCGTCCCCTGGGTATGATGGCATGCCCTTTGACCCGACACCCTAACAAGTGTTTGTTGGAAGGCCATGCTGTATCATACCCAAGGGTCGTGCCATCGTCCTCAAGAGTACTTAAGCGGCGGAAGAGCACAGAGAGAGAGAGAGAGAGAGAGAGAGAGAGAGAGAGAGAGAGAGAGAGAGAGAGAGAGGAATACTGAAAAGTGAATATTGACTTACAAACCGATCACTATAAGTTCCAATACTACAAGTGTATCTCCACCATGACACGTAACATTTATCATCACAAAGAATATAATACTCGAGTACACCAAGATAGACTTAAAGATGCTACAAAAGGCTTATATATGAGGTTTTCGTGAGCTAAAACAACTACGAAAGACTGAGATGTGCGGTTTTCGTGAGGTAAACAAAGAGAATAAATATACCACTTCTCAAGCAAAATGCATCAAATATTCTACAAAAGACGTAAATTTCCGCTTCTGGTGAAGCACATCAAGACAGACTAAATATTCTACTAAAGACGTAGATTTCCTTCGACTGTCTCCCTCTGAAATTCCTGGTCGGATAAGCGCCGCCTTTTTTTTTATTGGACATCCAATTAGTTGTTATCTTTACTGGCCAGCTTTCCTGTTGGCGGCAGAAGAGAGAGAGAGAGAGAGAGAGAGAGAGAGAGAGAGAGAGAGAGAGAGAGAGAGAGAGAGAGAGAGAGAGAGACAGAGAGAGAGAGAGAGAGAGAGAGAGAGAGAGAGGTATTTACGTTCTTCTAACGATAAACTCGACGGTCGACTTCGGTCTTATCTGACGAACGCTGTCGGTCTTTCCCCTCCGAGGCTGATGGTTTGAAGGGTCTTTCCTACCAGTAGTCCTTTTAATCAGGTCGTTATGTATAATCTCTGAGCTTTAACGACCCTTTCTCAGTGCGCCTCTCGCCTGCCGCGACAGTCAAATATGCTCCTAAAAAATCTTCTTTTAAACTTCGTAAAAGACACGACACCTAACCCCACCAAGCCAGTAAGACGTGGTAACCTTCACATTTCTGTCTCTCTCCCTCTCTCCTCCTCCTCTTCCACCGTCTCCTTTCCCTCCCCACCGCAGCCAGAGGAGGAGTATGCAATTAATCATCCTTTATGATATGGTGGGATACATTTCCGTGACGTCTTAATGAAAGGCACAGGCGAGGAGGGAACAGCCCCCTCACAGTGATGACGAAAACATGTGGTACCTTATTATTCGTTATTATCTTTTTTTCGTAGAAGGACGCAAAGGGTGAAGGACTGGCTGTGACGATCGTCTTTAGGGAAAGAAAGTCTTGGTGGCTGATTGTAAGGGTATGATAAGGGTCTTGGAGGGTAACGTCCGGAGTCTTTGCATATCAGTATTCTCCAGCTCAATCGTTTCCAAACGTAAACATAGATGTACACTACCAGTTGTACATAGGAGCATAAAGCCTCAGATTATACACACACACACACACACACACACACACACACACACACATCATATATATATATATATATATATATATATATATATATATATATATATACAACCAGAATTTCCAGCTCTTTATTTCTTATGTACATAGTCAGATAGCGAGTCCCTTGCGACATGGTGCACATGAATAGCGAAGTACACAGCTGTTTGTCAGAGCGCGGGTGTAAAGAAGAGTAATCTCTTCAAGGCTTAATTTATGGATGGTGGGACATGTGGTTACAGGCGTGTTATAGTAATTTATCCAAGTGTTCGCAATGCAGAACATAAGTGTGAGCTTCTCTTTCCCAGTCCCTCTGCCTGTCTGCCAGTTAGTCTGTCTTAGTGTTTCTCTGTCTATTTCTCTGTCTATGCCTCGAAAATGTCCCCTCCAAAAGAGAGAGAAATCTTAACACATAATGGAAACGCACTGATATACTACAGACAAAAATAGATTCAGAAGACCAACTGGAAACTTTCATTAATCCTCTTACCTCTGGGATCGATCTCTTCGTCAATGGCAGATATACCGAGTATAAGGCATCCGGACATTGTTCGTCAAATGATACAAAATTACAGAGAAAGAAAGAAAGAAGATTGTTTTAATCTTATAATACCCACAACTCGAAGACGGCCATGGCATCCAGTATGTTCTTCACTTGAGATATATAAATCATTCAGTTTGGCTCAATGAGTAGGAAGTGCCATACACACAATAAGAGTGTATATAGCCTGATCATGATATGGTACACATGTAGAGCATCCATGTCTTCAAGCTTAGTCATCCCTCTGGTGGTCGTAACTTGAGGGATGATGGATGGCACTTGATGCCCCTCCTTGCCAACCTCTAGGCACACGAGGCCCAAATTACCACCCGACCGACCGACCGACCTGAAGGCGCGGGTTCTAGTGGCTCTTGTAGAGGAACTCGTCACCACTGAGCTTCTGCTGGTGGTGAGCCCATTTTCCCTCTACCCGAGGTGGTATGGTATCAGTCGACAGTCGGTCTTCATACTAGGCTGGCTTCCACAAACGATGAAAAATACCGACTCGTATTTTAGAAAATATGGCTTTATTCACTGACCGACAGCCAGGACATCCAACAGCATAGAATATTTTTCGACATAATGGAGTCCTTACTTGTAATCGAGGTGGATTCTCATTACCATTACCACCAGAGAGTACAAGGGTGTTGAGTTCGACTTTCTCTTATTTCTTGAATCTATGGAACGCGTGTTAAGTCCTCCAAGTTATGTTTGTGTTTATTCATTTCTATTGTGTTGATGAGGGTCTGTGAGCATACATCATAGGATCAGATGTTGAGTTGTTCAGCGTTGTTGGTTTTTCAAAACGTTCTCCACATTGCGCACTCAGTGTTGCCGGGTGTAGGTAGCCCTGCATAAGTGCAGAGATGTATGAGGATTCGAATGTTCTCCAGAGTCAGCATTCACAAGGATGCTAAATCTACTCATGTCACAATGGATTTTGAATATCCATAAATGTTACTATGATTATACAAATGATAATATCTTTGTTCATGTCTTCCTTCAGGTTGCTCATCATGCATATAGCTGACATGGATGGTACCGATTCTGACGTGCTGACCTCTAATTATTGTCATCAGCTGTTAAGTCCAACTACACACAAGCGCACTGCTTCAGAAATGGTCAAAAGAAATCGAGAATCATTAACTTTATGGTTTGTTTTTTAAACCTTGCCGTCGATAAACAGTTGCAAGTCTTATATATATATATATATATATATATATATATATATATATATATATATATATATATATTCCTGAGTCCACGGGGAAATGAAACGCGATAAGTTACCGAGTGCACTTTCGTATAATAATCACATCATCAGGGGAGATGCAACAAAGAAATATAAGTCAGTTGATATACAACGAAGAGACGTAGCTAGGACGCGCGATATTGTGATCCTTTCCAATATCATATATATATATATATATATATATATATATATATATATATATATATATATATATATACTAATGATACTTTGGACAAACAAACATACTTCTGCGTTCCACCAAACATTTCGACAAATAACTAGAGCCTGCAAGATCAATGTATTTGTTTATCCTACCCGCGTCCTTCGTCAGCGTCTCTTAACCAAACATACGGCAGGAGTGAGGTTTTGTCTCGAGACCAACACACACCTCGGCCAGTCGTCACCAGCTCGTGTCAACAAACTGGTGCCAAATGGTACCGAGGGGAGGAGGGCTTTCCCTCGCCTCATCAGTGCGCGCGCGGTGCCCTTGCCCGCCGGCAATGTTGCCCAGTGAAGGTGGCTGGGTAAGATGTATTCTTGTCTTATGGAAAAAAAAAAAATGTTCAACGTGGAAGATGGGGAAAAATAAATAATGTAGAAGAAAGTCAACCCTACTAAAATTTGCAGTTGTTATTTCAGAACTGTAGATAAACATTTGTCTGGTAAATGAAATTGTTGTCTGTTTATTGACATAATACACACACACACACACACACACACACACACACACACACACACACAAAGGATGTTGACGATGTTCAGGAGATAGGTCTCCCACGAGTACAAAGCTCCCTCCCCACATAGTACAAATTTGTAATTAGAGAGAGAGAGAGAGAGAGAGAGAGAGAGAGAGAGAGAGAGAGAGAGAGAGAGAGGGAGGGAGAGAGAGAGAGAGACAGACAGACAGACAGACAGACAGAGCGTGATGTAAGCCCTATTTGACAATTCTTGATTAACACATGCGTTTTCAAAGTCCTGGTCAGGTACTTACTGATTCTGAGGGAGTGTCAGAAAGTTTTTTTATTTTCTTTTTTACTCCACAGTGAGTGACGTGATAAGAATAGTGGCTGCTTCTGTAGATGTGAAGAAAGGTAGGGGAAAAAAAAAACTATTTTGAATCCCACTTTGGTCAACTGCTGCTAAACTCTTCAAAAATGAGCGAAGGGACTCGCTCGATCGCTCTGTGGGTATTGATCAAAAGAATGTGTTGGATATGAAATGTGTTTGAGGACACAATATGTGGTGTGAGGTGGTTTGATCGAGTAAGTAATGAAAGGGTAAGAGAGGTGCGTGGTAATAAAAAAAAAAGTGAGTGGTTGAGAGAGCTGAAGAGGGTTTGCTGAAATATTCAGGAAATATGGAGAGAATGAGTGACGAAAGGTTGACAAAGAGGATACGTGCGTCAAAAGTGAAGGGGACAAGGAGAATGGGGGGGGGGGGCAAACTGAAGGGAAGGATGGCGCGAAAAAGATTATTGAGTGATCGAGTCCTAAACATGCAATAAGGTGAAAGGCGTCCATGGAATAGAGTTAAGTGGAACAATGTTGTATACTGGGGTCGACGTGCTTTCAGTGGACTAAACCAAGACATGTAAAGCGTCCGGAGTAAATCGTGGAAGATTCTGTGAGCCTGGTTGTGGTTTCATTGCATAAGACATGACAGCAAGAGAACAGACGTGAGCGGATGCGGCCTTCTTTATCTGTTTTAGGCGCTACCTCGCTAGAGCGGAAAACGGTGACAAAGTATATATATATATATATATATATATATATATATATATATATTTTATCCCTGGGGATAGGGGATTAAGAATACTTCCCACGTATTCCCTGCGTGTCGTAGAAGGCGACTAAAAGGGGAGGGAGCGGGTGGCTGGAAATCCTCCCCTCTCTCTCTTTTTTTTTTTTTAATTTTCCAAAAGAAGGAAGAGAGGGGGTCAGGTGAGGATATTCCAAAAAAGGCCCAGTCCTCTGTTCTTAACGCTACCTCGCTAACGCGGGAAATGGCGAATAGTTTGAAAAAAAAAAAAGAAAAAAAAAAAATATATATATATATATATATATATATATATATATATATATATATATATATATATATATATATATATATATATATATGAAACCTAATTGTTTGCTGATATATTAAACTTCTAGCGAAGTTATTTTTCTTCCATGGTGATAACCTCCTTATGATTAATAAGAGAGATAAATGAGTGTTAATTATAAAATTAAGAGCCAAAAATAATTGATCGCTCGTATAGTGCGAGAAACATTATTCTGTATATATGTCTTAACTCGATTACTGTTTGATGATGGTCCTTCGTCAAGGAAATATGTGGGGATAATACTTGAAAAATAAATGGTCTTCACCGATGGAAAATCCTTGTCTTCGTTTCCCTCCACCTCGAGCCAGAGTGTACGTCAAGTTAGAGAGAGAGAGAGAGAGAGAGAGAGAGAGAGAGAGAGAGAGAGAGAGAGAGAGAGAGAGAGAGAGGCCATTGGTAGTATAGTGAGTCTGGTTATGTCCTTGTGAATATTTTTATAGATTGCTCCCCAGCTAATGGTAGGTGGAAACCAGGAGGGCGAGGAAGATGAGAACACTATATCAATATGGCGAGCAGTTAGGATATTGTAAAATAGTTGATTGATAAGTACCCTCCACCTACAATATTTTTTGTTTCATATTTGACTGAATATTCGTTTTCTTTATAAATTTTTTTTTTTCACAAGAGCACAAGAAGTACCCGGAGGAAATATCTGGAGTCTGCCAATATCCACTACCATGTGAGTATTTCCGAGATTCTCTTACAGATGTTTGTCTGATATAACGTCGTTGAGAACCCACCATCTTCATGCAGGTAAACTGTAATCAGCACAGGTGATCATGTGACTCGTCCTTCTTCTTCTTCCCGCCCGTACACCAGACAGCCGAGCCTCAGACGTTTTTGTGGGTAACTCTTAAATTCTTTCTCCTCCTCACTACCAAACATTACGAGACCGTAAACATTAATACTTCCCATATCTTCTGTTTTTCATACCTTTCTCGTCTTTTTTTTCTAATACTGATACTTTACTGTCCATCTAGACCATAAAACAGAAGTAAAAAAAAAAAAAAACAGTGGTTGCCAAACTATATCGTGCGTTGGCCTGGATGTGTGAGCAAGTGAACTCCTATAAGGACGTGAACACATATCTTATGTATTGTTGTGTATCATCACTATAATAGAAATAAATAATAACGATAATAAATGATTATCATCATATTCATACGTGGTAAGGATAAGTGTTTTTGGGTCTGTTTTCAAGATACTGTGTTATCTTTCCTTGCTGCTTCTGTTTCCCATTTTCCCTCTTTAACATTGGGTTGCCTTCTACTTTTCTCATCCCAAGTTCTGAGTTTTCTCATATGTAATTCTTCCCTTACGCTGATTTCCCTGCAGCATATTTCCCTTTTAACACTGTGTTTTCTCG
This sequence comes from Panulirus ornatus, assembly GCF_036320965.1. Classification (NCBI taxonomy): domain Eukaryota; kingdom Metazoa; phylum Arthropoda; class Malacostraca; order Decapoda; family Palinuridae; genus Panulirus; species Panulirus ornatus. The sequence goes on along the minus strand of NC_092225.1, from coordinate 50,683,156 downwards.
AAACTCTTATGCCTATTTCTAAGTTTCCTCCTAACCCTTCTCTATGACATTGTGTCTTCGACATTTCCGTTCCTAATTGTGTGTCTCCTCCATTTCCCCTTAATACTGTGTCTCGTTATGCATTCCTTACCTAATGCGGTTTTTCTTTATCTTTCTTTCAAGATCCCATTCAATATTCTCTTTTTATTAGACCTCTCTTTCCCTCAGCCTTCATGAGCTTATGACCCTGAGTTTATTATGCTTCACCTCCTTATAAAATCTTGTGCCTTATCTCCATCCCTGGCATGAGCTCGATACCTCCTCCTTCAGGAACATATATCCTGCCTTCCTTTCCACTAAGTATGCCTACCACTCTTTCCCACCTTAGTCTCCTCACTCTTCCTCCCTCCTAAGTCTTCTGACTTTAAATCTTTCGCGGGCTGCCAAACATTCCCTCCCTCCTCAATCTCCCATTCCCATTCCCCTCATCTTCCATCCCTTCTGCCATTATCCTGCTAAACTCCCATTTCTACTACAAATAAAGTTATGAACTGCAGATGACCTCTTCATGAGTCCTCAGGCTCTCCTGTTATCTGTCCATCCCACGTACTCGCAAATTTCCTTCACCTTTTTTACTACCATTCTTAAGTTTTCCTTTTCTCGAGCGCCTCTTACCTTCTCTTCCCTCATACGTCTTTTACATACGTCCAGCTTTCTTATCACCTACTCATACTTTCCCTTTTCCTACCACCAAGCAGTAGGCGTCCTCCCTCACATGCTGCATAAATCTTTCCTCTCTTATCTTGCCCTACGGACCGTACACAGCCGAGGTAGTCTCACAGAGGCAGTACCTTGGGAGGCAGTACCTGGCGTGGGTGTCAGAGCAGGCACCTCCTGTATCATCCGTAGCACAGGCGGGCGTAGCGCCGCTTCCATCAGCATACATACGGTACTAGACTGAGGGATGCATTGTTAGCACGTTCCTCCGTCTGCACAGCCGAGATAGAAATACGTATGAATAGCGACCGTGAAAGATGATAATCTCTGAATGTTTCCTTAGTCTACAAAAGTCATTGATCCGCGGCTCAAACAACGATGTGCGCGCGTCTGATGGTTTGCATTAACATACTTTTACGAATGATTTCACGTGTTCTTACACACGCACTCTCGCAAGCACGCACGCACACACGCATGCATGCACACGCACACATACAGCACCAGCAGCATCCCGACCATCCAAGAAGGTGGCATGATGGTAAACCTTTAGATTTAAAATAGATCGAACGAATCAAGTTCGAACGATCGTCAGTCTAGCACAACACTCCCTTGACAATTTTCTCACACGTACGTTTCCTTATCCTACCTTCCCCCTGACAGACCACCACGCATTTCTGTTCATCCCCTGACACGAGCCTTCCTCATCGCCTACCTGTTTATACCGTCCGTGTCTCCTTGCTAAGCACGTTCCCTCCACCGTGACGACGTCTCCCTGCTCCTCCCTCCCACAGACGCTCCGACTACTTTATATTCGTGAGTCGTCACTGTAGACCCTCACTGCCCCATACCTTATGCTTGTCGCAGTCTTCTCCTCGCTACCTACTCTCTCTCTCTCTCTCTCTCTCTCTCTCTCTCTCTCTCTCTCTCTCTCTCTCTCTCTCTCTCTCTCCTGCCCGACTCCCCATTACTCACAGTAATGTTCTCTCCTCCTGGCAAGCTTTGTGGCACTGTGGCAGACATCCCAGCGTTGTGGCAAGCTGGGTGACACTGCAGCAGGCTACCCAGCGTTGGGGCAAGCTGAGTGACACTGCGGAAGGCTATCCAGCACTGTGGCAAGCTGAGTGACACAGTAGCAGGCTATCCAGCGTTGTGGCAAGCTGGTTGACACCATACCATGCTACCCAGTGTTGTGGCAGGCTAAGTAATATTGTGGCACGTTATCCAGCACTGTGGCATGCTACCTAGCACTGTGGTACGCTACCCAGCACTGTGGTATGCTACCTAGCACTGTGGTACGCTATCCAGCACTGTGGTACGCTATCCAGCACTGTGGTACGCTATCCAGCACTGTGGTACGCTATCCAGCACTGTGGGATGCTACCTAGCACTGTGATATGCTACCTAGCACTGTGGTTCGGTACACAGTACTGTGGCACGCTACCCAGCACTGTGGCACGCTACTTAGCACTGTGGCACGCTACCTAGCACTAATGACATAGGTCCTTCAATATAAAGAAAGGAGGATAGCAAAGCCAAGGTACTGGAGACCAGTTACGGTGATGAATTATTCTTTAAATGTGTTTGTATGTGTTGAGGAGCAAGAAGGACAATCCATCCCTTCACAGCACAGATGGTGACCAGCATGATAAGATCCTAGACGTCATCGAAGGCGTAGAGAATGTTGATGTTATTTACGCCCACCTCCAAGACCTGTGGTAAATGTGATCATAGCGTTGAACGCTGGCCAGTAGTGTGACACGCTATCCAGTAATGTGGCACGCTACCCAGCACTGTTGCACGCTAGCCAGTAATGTAACACGCTACCCGCTATTGCTACACACTACGCAGAGCGTTACCCAGCACTGTAGCTTGCTAACCAGGACTGTGACACGCTAAGTCAGCACTGTGACATGCTACTCATCACTGTAGCAGGTTCCTCAGCATTGGGGTATGCTGCTCAGCATTATGACACCCTGCCTAGCAGTATGGTAAGCTGCCTAGCACTATGGTGAGCTACGCTACCCTGTTCTGTGGTACGCTACCCAGCTGTATGGCACGGCAGACAACATTTTGGCGCGGAACCCAGCAGTGTGGTATGTTGCTCAGCACTATGACACGCTACTTAGAACTGTGCCACGCTACCCAACACTGTATCACGCTACCCAGACTGTGGCGCTCTACCCAGCACTGTGTCGCGCTACACAGCTCTGTGGGAGGCAGTGCCGAGCTATGGCGTTGCGAACAGGTCTGTGGCAAAGTGCCCAGGGGAGCGGCACCGCTCAGCTCAGGTGGCGTGAGGCCAGGTGAGTTTCATCACCTCTGCCTTACCTCACGGTTCCCTCATGTAACACTTCATACCTCCCCTCACACACAGACACACACATAGACACACACACACACACACACACACACACACACACACACACACACAAACTAAACTAAACTATGCTTCTCAAGTTTGTTCATCGCGCTTAAAGAAGGACTAAGAACTAGTAGAGAAGGCCCCAGAGGTGGGCGAGAAGGTTCGTACCAGATTTAAGACAGCTTAGTTACAATGACAGGCTAGGAGCCATAAATATTTCCATCAAGGAAGAGAGAAGAGTAAGAGAACACTTCCACGAAAGATGCTAACATGAAGCCAGTTATCAAGCAAAAACACTTGTTCAAAAATCTGTAAAGACGTAGTATTGTAGAGAAAGAGTAGTGGTGGGTTGGGTAGACACATCAAACTATGTGGTAGAACTGTGAATGCCGACGCCACACGAAAGTTTAAAATGTTGTATGATAGAAGGAAAAGTTTCGTGAGATGGAGTGGAAGGCCCACAAGCGTAGAATTCCTCCCATTTGGTTTAATAGACATAGGTAATTACAATTAGGCAATTACAACGTCTTAAAATATAGCCTAATAACATATCTCAGGCAATAAACATATGTAACACTGGAAGGCAAAACGACGTAATGTAAAAAGTATATTTACATTAACCATCTTTAAAAAAAAAAACCCACTTAACATGAACCACTTAATATATTACCAAGTTAATCTTACCCTTCTGGCATAAAACAGAAAAAAAAAGAACGCACATAAGATGGCTTATTTTTCTTAATATTTTTCCCCACAAGAAGCCAAGTAATTAGCTTACCTCCCTCACGAAACGAACCCTCGCTGCGCTAGAGTAAATATTTTCTCTCTTTGCACTACCTCTATCTGTCTTAAGTGATCGGACTAATTTAAGAGCCTCACGTCTAATAAATCTAGTGAGTCTAAACGAAGAGGTAAATGGCGAAAATAGAAAAAAAATCTATCCCGAACAGTTATTTTTGGCTCATGACGGAATATTTTACACCTATGCCCTCAAATGTATAACAGCATTATATGAAGGATGAAATTCTATTCATTTTTTACACGAAATCACAAATATGCATATATATATATATATATATATATATATATATATATATATATATATATATATATATATATGCAAATTACATTGGTTTATTACCGCTCATCCTCTATGTTAAATCATCAGTTAACATACAGTAAAGGAAAATAACGCATTTCACTATACAAACTAATCATAAAATGTCAGGGACATGTTCAAGACAGCCGTCAGGGACATGTACAACACATCCGTCAGGGACAAGTCCAAGACAGCCATAAGGGACGTGTACAACACGGTCGTCACTCAAGGTAATGTACAAGATAGCCGCCAGGATCAGTGTTACCAGCTAGCCTGCCCGGTCCCTCGCTGCTGCTACACTTTGGTTCTTTGATGTTGAGCAATATGTGTCAAATAACTTTTTCACTACTTCACTATACAAATATTCCCTCCCCCCCTTCCCCCCACTTGATCGCCGTTTCCAGCGTTAGCGAGAAAGCGCCAGGAACAGACGAAGAAAGGCCACATCTACTAAGTCATTCTCTAGCTGTCATGTGTAATGCACCGAAACCACAGCTCCCTATCCACATCCAGGCCCTACAACCTTTCCATGGTTTACCCCAGACGTTTCACATGCCCTGGTTCAGTCCACGGACAGGACGTCAACCCGTGTATACCACAATCGTCCAATTCACCCTTTCCCGTGCACGTCTTTCACCATCCTGCATGCTCAGGCCTGGATCGCTCAAAATCTTTTTTCATTCCATCCTATCATCTCCCATCAGAACATTAGAAGACTAAGGAGGGAGGAAAACTGAGGGGACCAAGGTGGGAAGGAGTGGTAGGCAGTGTCTTGGGAACAACACAGAGAGAGGAGGGAAGGCAAGATGAATGTTCCTGAAGGAGGCAGCATCGAGCTCAAGCCAGGGGTGAAGATAAGGCACAAGATTTTATAAAGAGGCGAAGCATAAACTCAGGGTCGTAACTCACTGAAGGCTGGGGGAAAAGAGAGATTTCATAAAAAAGAGAAGAGAGATTTGGGATCTTTAAAGGAAGATGTGAAATCTCGCGTTAGGTAAGGAATGTATAATGAGACCAAGTATTAAAGAAGGAGGAATGTAGAAGACTAAATGAGGATAGGAAATGTCGGAGAAAACACATAATTAGAGAGAAGAGCTAGGAAAGCTCAGAACTATTCATCAGAGTCTGGAGGAAACACAGTATTAGAGGAAATATACAGCAGGGAAATCAGAGTTAGGGAAGAATCACATATGAGGAGGAAGAAGGCTACCCAGAGTTTAAGAGAGAAAATGGGATACAGCAGCAAGGGATGATGACACGATACTTTGAAAACAGATCCAAAAATCACTCATCTTAACCAATTAGAAAAGACAGATCTCAGATCAGTGTTTCAGAGAGATACTGGGACGCATAACACATGTATTAAGCGAGAGAATGTCGGGAAGGCTAATATTAAGGAAAGATGATTAAACTGGAGTCCAGTTGGTCCTGATGGTCTGTGACGAGAGGGTGTTTTCTGCTGGAGAGTAACAGTGACCTAAAATTTCCGTTTTAGACAGATGGGGACGAGAGAGTAAAAGAAGTGTGGACAGGTTGGTGGTAGAGACGAGGAGGCAACGGTAGACCACTGAATCCAGAAGGAATGAAGAATATCGTAAGGGACACAGTATTAGCAAGGGAGGGTTTGCATCTTAAAGAGCTGAGGTGGGAAGGCTGACAACACCAGGTCAGTAGAACACACAAGGGGAGGGAGTGAAGGTGGAGGAATCTCTCTTAGAAAGTATAAGGAATGAAGGTTGAATAATAAGTGATAAGTACGTAGAACACCTCGTACATTATTAGAATGATGATGGGGAACTTACAACGTTAGAGCATACATTAGACAGAATGATATGCATCTCCCAAGTTATCAATTTTCTCTTCCATAATAATAATAATAATAATAATAATAATAATAATAATAATAATAGTAATAATAATATAAATAATAATAATAATAATAATAATAATGATAACAATAATGACAATGATAATAATAATCCCTTACTGACCATCAAGACAATACACACCAGAGTGCAGACATGTGATAAGAACTGGCTCCTTGTGGTCACACATCCAGGCCAACGTACGATATAGTTTGGTAACCACCGCTTTTTTTTTTTTTTTCCACTTCTGATTTATGGTCTAGATGGACAGTAAAGTATCAATAATAGAAAAAAGAAGAGAAAGACATGAAAAGCAGAAGATATGGGATGTATTAATGTTTACAGTCTCGTAATGTTTGGTGAGGAGGAGGAGAAAGAATTTAAGAGTTACCCACAAAAACGTCTGAGGCTCGGCTGTCTGGTGTACGGGCGGGAAGAAGATGGACGAGTCACATGATCACCTGTGCTGATTACAGTTTACCTGCATGAAGATGGTGGGTTCTCAATGACGTTATATCAGACTAACATCTGTAAGAGAATCTCGGAAATACTCACATGGTGGCGGATATTGGCAGACTCCAGATATTTCCTCCGGGTACTTCCTGTACTCTTATGAAGGAAATATTATGAAGAAAACGATTATTCTGCCAAATATGAAAAAAAAAAAATCATATGGAGGATGCTCTCTAAACAACTATTCTATAATATCCTAACTGTTCGTAATATTGATATATTGTTCTCATCTTCCTCGTCCACCTGAGGTTTCCACCTATCAGTAGATGGAGAGCAAATCTTAAAGGAAAATATTTACAAGGACATAACCAGACTCGCTACACTTTCAAAGTCCTTTGTTAACAAAGGCTTTCCAGTTTCTCTCTCTCTCTCTCTCTCTCTCTCTCTCTCTCTCTCTCTCTCTCTCTCTCTCTCTCTCTCTTGTACAAAAACCTCCTTTTACAAAAGAGTATGCATTAGTTCGTTACACCTGTAGCTGGATAATCGTGCAATTCTTTTTTACGCAAAAGAATCTCTCCAAAGAAGCTGCCAGCCAACGTTTGTTTGTATATTAACCTCATTTATAAAAATGCCTCGTCATTCGGGACTGATGAATCGCGTTAACTCAAAGACATTTCTATTTAATAACAAAGATCTGCGTGATCAACAGAGGTTTCAGAGAAGACGGCCATCAAAAAGATATATTTCCAGTACGATAAAGTCCTCCTCTGGAGTGTCCAAGTGTTGGAGACCCACACGTGAAGGTTGTTGCGAATAGATTCGTGATATAAAGGAGATTCATTTCTGCAGATGACACTGTCATGTGTGCACGAAGAATCTAAGCGCGCAATCTCCACTGCAGGGTGATGCAGATGACCTGCCGATATATACTGTATCCCAATATAAAATACTACCATATATATATATATATATATATATATATATATATTCCTATGAGTCCACAGGGAAAATGAAACGCGTTAAGTTCCCAAGCGCACTTTCGTGTAATAATCACATCATCAGGGGAGACAGAAGAGAGAAATATAACAGTCAGTTGATATACAACGAAGAGACGTAGCTAGGACGTCATTTGGTAAACATGCGATTGTCCAAGACAATCGGTAGTATCCAAGACCATCAAAAGTACCAGGGTTCGATGCCGTTGATCATAATGGTGATCAACGTGATTAATATTTCATCACTATTACGAATGTCATCATCATGATTCATCCCCATGGTTTCCATAACGTAAATGACCGCCTTCATCAATATCATATCTCTTAATAGCATCAATTTTATCAAGATCATCAAAATCATCACTGCTGTTATCATCATCAATAATAATACCTTTATAATCAATGTCATCATAATCATCATCATCATTATTGTCATCATCGCTTTCATCACCTTTATCATCATTATCGTCAGCATCTTCATCATACTATCATCATCATCAGCCTCACTATTACCACATTAACTAACATCAATCGTCATCATCATCATCATACTCCATGACAGTCATCATCCTCACCATCATCACTGATTTCATGAAAGAGACAGACTCATGGAGGGAGAGAGAGAGAGAGAGAGAGAGAGTCAGTCGACGTCGCGACAGGATACCACGAGAACCAGCAAGGGGTATACCTCACATCCCCTGCCCAAGGCCTCTTCTTGTCTGGCCTTCGTCTTTGATGGCAACATTTCTCCTCACCAACTAAAGTCCACCGTCTTCGCCGATCAAACAGCCGGAGGAATTAAAACAAAACCTGGCGTAAAGCGCAACGGAGAGGGGACTGTGAGCAGGTGTTGGGGGGGGGGGGGGGGGAGCGAGCGAGAGATAACGGACAGATGAACAATGGATGGAAGCAATGGGATGGGGGAAGATTAAGTGGGAAGACAATGACGATGGGAGTGGGATGGCGGGCTATGTAATAAGTAATGACATGGGGAAGTAGACGTTGAAATGGGATACTGGTGAAGGAATAGTCGGTAAAGGATAATAAGAAAGAGATACTGGTTTAGGGATAATAAGTAAGGGATACTAATTAAGAGATAAGTAAGGGATGCTGGTCAAAGGATGATGAGGGCTATGGGCGAAAGGACGATACACATCAGTTAAGGGAAATAGTATGGGAGGCATAGTAGAAGATAAGCAAAGGATAGTGAATAACAGGGAAGGGACCGTAGCAGATGTTGAGCAACAGCTGAAGGATAATGGTCGAGAGAGAGAGAGAGAGAGAGAGAGAGAGAGAGAGAGAGAGAGAGAGAGAGAGAGAGAGAGAGAGAAGGCATCTGACAGTAGAAAAGAGGGGGAAATAACGTCCACTCTGCGTCACCAAGACTTCACCATCTCATTTCCCAGTTCATCTTACGAAGTATTTTCTTAACTGCATGCTTAAGTTATGCGTATTTTCCTGCGCGTTATGAACTTCTTCTTCTCCATGATAAACATTCGCGACGTGAGAAGCATCTCACCTGACATCAATTCAGAGCTGGGGATGTCCTCACATTTACCCCTCGCGACCGAAGGTGTGCAGGTCATGCATGGATAAAGTCCCACGACGCTCAACCTGGTTTACCTTGGTAACTGATGTAATTACGTCCCGCCTGCCACGCATCCCAGGTACCTCCTGGTAACAGAAATTATTAACCCTTGCTTGAAATCCTCCCAGACATTTTCCTGGTGAAGGATGTTATTAAACCTTCATCCTGGCTCCTCCTAAGTACTTTCTAGTAACTGATGTTATTAACATCTTCGCTTTAACTCCTCCCGGGTCATTTTGATAGTCCAAAATTACTGAAGCAAACAAATGGGCATTTCTGTAGGGTTTACAATCCCCGTTAATGCCCCATATCTCCGGGTCTTTCTAGCGATCACTCTCCTGAGCTGCCTCTGAACACATTTTCCTTTTTCATAACACAGCTCCCGGAAGGCTAACCTCGCCGGATTTTTAGCATGATACTCTCCCCAGACCTGATGTACCTTTAGGTTTCTTGTGTAATTCTCTCCACCTGGAACACTCTCAGTTTGGATTTTCTCCTAGATTGCAGAACCACGAACCCTCGTCCCTCAGGGAGGGGATCTCGCCTAACTCGTTGCAGAGACCAATCCCGACGCCTAACAGCCGTTCAATTAGCAGTTACGTTTCTGATTGGCTGGCGCTGACTGCTGTAACACCTCATTGATACCTATTGCACGGGTAAAGGTCCGTAGGTCTGCACGTACACGACCGTTTCTATAGGTTGTTGTGGTCGTGTACATAACCGTCTGCCAGTGAGGGGTCACACATGTTGCAGACAGTTGCTCCATTCTGTCTGCGGATGATTACATATCTGTCTTTCTGTCTGTGGATGATTACATGTTTGTCTTTCTGTCTGCGGATGATTACATATCTGTCTTTCTGTCTGCGGATGATTACATGTTTGTCTTTCTGTCTGCGGATGATTATATATCTGTCTTTCTGTCTGCGGATGATTACATATCTGTCTTTCTGTCTGTGGATGATTACATGTCTGTCTTTCTGTCTGCGGATGATTACATATCTGTCTTTCTGTCTGCGGATGATTACATGTCTGTCTTTCTGTCTGAGGATGATTACATGTCTGTCTCTCTGTCTGCGGATGATTACATATTTGTCTTTCTGTCTGCGGATGATTACATGTTTGTCTCTCTGTCTGCGGATGATTACATGTTTGTCTTTCTGTCTGTGGATGATTACATGTCTATCTTTCTGTCTGTGGGCCACTAACTGTGTTCTTTAATGTGTCTGTTGATATATATGTGTCAGGGGGAGTTATCTTTCCATATGTACATTACATACATTTCTGTGTACGTGGAGGTTGGCGGTGTAGCTGTACATGTACGTATACCTGCGAGTATCTCCTTGTATTTCTTGAGTGTTTGTGAACGGCTGTTTCAGTATTCCTAGAAAGCTGTCTGTACGTCTGTAGGTGGCTGTCTGAATGTCTTTAACTGGGTGTTTAAATGTCTTTAGCTGGGTATGTCAATATCTGTACATGCAGTCATTCTATTAATGGTTATAAACACACACACACACACACACACACACACACACACACACACATTATCAAGTATTTCAACATCCAGCACCCTATCCCTCTCCCACACACACACACACATGCCTACACCACATTCAAACAGTCATGATATTTTGGACGTTTCCAGTGCCTTATCTTTCAACCTGGTGGGTAATGCTGTGGTGTGTCAGGGATGGGAAGGGTGGTGTGTGTGTGTGGTGTGTGTGTGTGTGTGTGGTGCGTCAACACTGTAATTTGTGAACGTATATGTGTGGGAGGCAGTCTGTATCATTAGGTGGGAGGTAGAGAGTGTAGGATGTGAGAATATCAATCATTATGTATGAGTGAGAAATGTAATATGCAGCAACGTAGGTGAGGACAGGCATAATTATTATGTCAATCACTTCCTCTGGTTCGCTAGGGTCATGATAGCCGCTATGGTTCACATCTCAGTTATTCAGGAGCTGCATATGGCCCAGATGATGATAATGATAATAACAATGATAAATAGAATAATAATAATAATAATAATAATAATAATAATAATAATAATAATAATAATAATGATAATATGAATATGAATATGAATAATAAAGGTAATAATAAATAATAATAATGGTGATAAGAATGATAATATAATAATAATAATAGTAATGATAATAATGATATTAATGATAATAATGATATTAATGATGATAATAGTAATAATGAGTACTGATATAACGATGACATGATTCCTAACAAAGGAATTGGTTTACGGATGATCTATTTCTTCTTTTGGGCGAGGAATTAGTGCGTCAGTCTCGTGAGGAATTAGTGCGTCATTATCGTGAGGAATTAGTGCGTCATTATCGTGAGGATTAGTGCGTCATTATCGTGAGGAATTAGTGCGTCAGTATCGTGAGGATTAGTGCGTCATTATCGTGAGGAATTAGTGCGTCAGTATCGTGAGGATTAGTGCGTCATTATCGTGAGGAATTAGTGCGTCAGTATCGTGAGGATTAGTGCGTCAGTATCGTGAGGAATTAATGCGTCAGTATCGTGAGGATTGGTGCGTCATTATCGTGAGGAATTAGTGCGTCAGTATCGTGAGGATTAGTGCGTCATTATCGTGAGGAATTAATGCGTCAGTATCGTGAGGATTAGTGCGTCATTATCGTGAGGAATTAGTGCGTCAGTATCGTGAGGATTAGTGCGTCAGTATCGTGAGGAATTAGTGCGTCAGTATCGTGAGAATAGTGCGTCAGTATCGTGAGGATTAGTGCGTCAGTATCGTGAGGATTAGTGCGTCATTATCGTGAGGAATTAATGCGTCAGTATCGTGAGGATTAGTGCGTCATTATCGTGAGGAATTAGTGCGTCAGTATCGTGAGGATTAGTGCGTCATTATCGTGAGGAATTAGTGCGTCAGTATCGTGAGGATTAGTGCGTCATTATCGTGAGGAATTAGTGCGTCAGTATCGTGAGGATTAGTGCGTCAGTATCGTGAGGAATTAATGCGTCAGTATCGTGAGGATTGGTGCGTCATTATCGTGAGGAATTAGTGCGTCAGTATCGTGAGGATTAGTGCGTCATTATCGTGAGGAATTAATGCGTCAGTATCGTGAGGATTAGTGCGTCATTATCGTGAGGAATTAGTGCGTCAGTATCGTGAGGATTAGTGCGTCATTATCGTGAGGAATTAGTGCGTCAGTATCGTGAGGATTAGTGCGTCAGTATCGTGAGGATTAGTGCGTCATTATCGTGAGGAATTAATGCGTCAGTATCGTGAGGATTAGTGCGTCATTATCGTGAGGAATTAATGCGTCAGTATCGTGAGGTTAGTGCGTCATTATCGTGAGGAATTAGTGCGTCAGTATCGTGAGGATTAGTGCGTCATTATCGTGAGGAATTAATGCGTCAGTATCGTGAGGATTAGTGCGTCAGTCTCGTGAGGAATTAGTGCGTCAGTCTCGTGAGGAATTAGTGCGTCAGTCTCGTGAGGAATTAGTGCGTCAGTCTCGTGAGGAATTAGTGCGTCAGTCTCGTGAGGAATTAGTGCGTCAGTCTCGTGAGGAATTAGTGCGTCAGTCTCGTGAGGAATTAGTGCGTCAGTCTCGTGAGGAATTAGTGCGTCAGTCTCGTGAGGAAATAGTGCGTCAGTCTCGTGAGGAATTAGTGCGTCAGTACCGTGAGGAATTAGTGCGTCAGCACCGTGAGGATTAGTGCGTCAGTATCGTGAGGATTAGTGCGTCAGTATCGTGAGGAATTAGTGCGTCAGTATCGTGAGGAATTAGTGCGTCAGTATCGTGAGGAATTAGTGCGTCAGTCTCGTGAGGATTAGTGCGTCAGTATTGTGAGGATTAGTGCGTCAGTATCGTGTGGAATTAGTGCGTCAGTATCGTGAGGAATTAGTGCGTCAGTATCGTGAGGAATTAGTGCGTCAGTATCGTGAGGAATTAGTGCGTCAGTATCGTGAGGAATTAGTGCGTCAGTATCGTGAGGAATTAGTGCGTCAGTATCGTGAGGAATTAGTGCGTCAGTATCGTGAGGAATTAGTGCGTCAGTATCGTGAGGAATTAGTGCGTCAGTATCGTGAGGAATTAGTGCGTCAGTATCGTGAGGAATTAGTGCGTCAGTATCGTGAGGAATTAGTGCGTCAGTATCGTGAGGAATTAGTGCGTCAGTATCGTGAGGAATTAGTGCGTCAGTATCGTGAGGAATTAGTGCGTCAGTATCGTGAGGAATTAGTGCGTCAGTATCGTGAGGAATTAGTGCGTCAGTATCGTGAGGATTAGTGCGTCAGTATCGTGAGGATTAGTGCGTCAGTATCGTGAGGAATTAGTGCGTCAGTATCGTGAGGAATTAGTGCGTCAGTCTCGTGAGGAATTAGTGCGTCAGTCTCGTGAGGAATTAGTGCGTCAGTCTCGTGAGGAATTAGTGCGTCAGTCTCGTGAGGAATTAGTGCGTCAGTCTCGTGAGGGTCGCGTAATGCCTGGGAGTTGCTGTGTGTGTGTGTGTGTGTGTTGCTGGTAATGCCTGGGAGTTGCTGTGTGTGTGTGTGTGTTGCTGGTAATGCCTGGGAGTTGCTGTGTGTGTGTGTGTTGCTGGTAATGCCTGGGAGTTGCTGTGTGTGTGTGTGTTGCTGGTATTGCCTGGGAGTTGCTGAGTGTGTGTTGCTGGTAATGCCTGGGAGTTGCTGTGTGTGTGTGTGTTGCTGGTAATGCCTGGGAGTTGCTGTGTGTGTGTGTGTGTGTGTGTGTTGCTGGTAATGCCTGGGAGTTGCTGTGTGTGTGTGTTGCTGGTAATGCCTGGGAGTTGCTGTGTGTGTGTGTTGCTGGTAATGCCTGGGAGTGGCTGTGTGTGTGTGTGTTGCTGGTAATGCCTGGGAGTTGCTGTGTGTGTGTGTTGCTGGTAATGCCTGGGAGTTGCTGTGTGTGTGTGTGTTGCTGGTAATGCCTGGGAGTTGCTGTGTGTGTGTGTTGCTGGTAATGCCTGGGAGTTGCTGAGTGTGTGTTGCTGGTAATGCCTGGGAGTTGCTGTGTGTGTATTGCTGGTAATGCCTGGGAGTTGCTGTGTGTGTGTTGCTGGTAATGCCTGGGAGTTGCTGTGTGTGTGTGTGTTGCTGGTAATGCCTGGGAGTTGCTGTGTGTGTGTGTTGCTGGTAATGCCTGGGAGTGGCTGTGTATGTGTGTGTTGCTGGTAATGCCTGGGAGTTGCTGTGTGTGTGTGTGTTGCTGGTAATGCCTGGGAGTTGCAGTGTGTGTGTTGCTGGTAATGCCTGGCTGTGTCGACGCCTGGACTTGGACGAAAAAAAATATATATATCAGGAACGAATTTCCTTGTTTTTCGGGTGAGAATTTGCGGTACAACTAATCTGCAGCGAATTTGGCTGTCACATGTTGTGGTACTGGAAGGGAGAACTGAAAACGGTGGTTCACATCGATAAATATAGTACCAAACATTTCCTACTGAGTGATCATCCTGACTTGCTATACCAGGTTGATTTTTTTCAAGGGAGGGAGAGGGACGAAGAGCGAAACTGGAGTATCATGGGGTTGAGATGGAGGCTTTTGGACGCGGTTGAGATGGAGGCTTTTGGACGCGACACGAGGCCTCTTACGGGGGAATAATTGGCGATTTTGAGGGCAAAATGACGGTCTTGTTAAAATCCATTGGTCCCGCGAGAAATTAAGGACAAAATTGTATAACCCACGAGCGGAACTCTCTGCGTTAAAGAGAGGAACAGATACTGTCCACGAGCGCAGCAGAGAGGGACTCTGTCTGTCTGAGAAGGAAGTGATCGCAGGAGGAAATGAGGACGTGTTGGTGGTGACGATTCTCCAGGGCAGTACGTCATCCCAGCTCGCATTATCAGTAATGTCTCTACCATCATCATCATCAGTATCATCATTATCATCATCATCAGTATCATCATTATCATTATCATCAACACTAACAGCGGTAGAAGCAGCACTAATTTCATCTTCATCAAAAGACTGACAACATAACTATCGTTATATTCATCATCATCATCACCATCATTTACCCATTAGAATCATCATCATTTACCCATCATTATCATAATCATCATCATTTACCCATCATTATCATAATCATCATCATTTACCCATCATTATCAGCCCCACTGTCTCAGGCACCAGGATTATTCATCAGTGTGTACTCACCATGACCACAATTATATCTCATTACCATCATCACCAGCGATGACTCCATCCCAATCATCATCATCATGAGTATTACCATCATCATCATGGTCATAATCATCACCTTCACCATCATCATCATGCAGTCATCACCGCCACTATCATTAGCATGACTACCATGATCATTATGGTCATCATTGTCAACCACCATGATCATAATGGTCATTATTGTCATCCAAACCACCATGATCATCATAGTCATCATTAAGACTATCATGCTCGTCATGGTCGTAATCACCATCACCAAGACCAGGATCCTAATAACTCATTAAACCAACATCCTAACTTGCCATCACCAGCATCATCATCTTCAACATTCCTAACAATTTCATTAGAATAATAAGAGCCAGCAACCTCAGTGTGACCATATTTTGCCAGCAGTTACTTCATCTATATTCAAATGAAGACGTGACCTAAATACTGTTTTCGAGTGTAATTACCAGATGAAAACAGATGGTCGTCCAAATTATCAAGAGGAGGAGGAGTGAAGCCAATTTCATGTGCATGGAACGAGAAGGAAAGTGTGGAGGAAGCACCTTGAAGGAGGAACAGGAGGACAGGCAAAAAATGAGGAGGAGGAGTCTAAGAGGAAGAGAGGAGGAAGACAAAGAGAAGAATAGTGGTGATGCGACGGAGGCTGATAAAATACAAAGAGCGATGGGTAGAAATAATGTGTTATGAAATAGTGAAGAATCAAGAGTTGAGAAAGACTATGAAGGAGTCACGGCACATTAACTGGAAAGGAACAGAGAGGAGATAATAAATTTTCTGAAGCTTATTTTCGTTCGCGGTTTCCCGCGTTGGAGAGGTAGCGTATAGCCAAAGAAGTGGCACTCATTCCCCCACATCCATTCTCTAGCTGTCATGTATAATGCACCAGAGCTTCCGTATCCACAACCAAACTCCACAGTCCATGACCGATTCATCTGGCCTGGTTCAGTCCACGGATAACGCGTGTAACACATCTTTCCAATTAGCTCTATCCCGTGCGTACCTCACACCCTCATGCATGTTCAGGCCCCGATAACTCAAAGCGTCTTTCACTCCAACTTTACATCTTTTCCTTTGTCTCCACCTAGCGTCCTAGCTACGTCTCTTCGTTGTATATCAAGTGACTGTTATATTTCTCTCTTGTGTCCTGATGATGTGATTATTACAAGAAAGTGCACTTGGGAACTTAACGTGTTTCATTTTCCCCGTGGACTCATAGGTGTATATATATATATATATATATATATATATATATATATATATATATATATATATATATATATATATATATATATATATCCTCTTAGTCACTTTCTCTTCCCTCATCCTCTCCAAATGTCCATACCATTTTAATACACCTTACTCAGTCCTCTGAAACTTACTCCACTTACTGGTATACCTCTTTCTTGCCTTATTCATCCTCAATTCACTTATAATGAATCTAAGATCCCTTTCTGAAAGGGTTCCAGCGTTACACCAAGAGACAACAGTGTCTAAATTACCGCTAGAAAAGAGGACCGATATTCCCTCCTCCAGGTAGAGGCTCCTAATTGATGGTCCGCGTACATTGAAAAGGGACCTGTCTACACTTTTACGCTGAGGAATGTTAGATAATGTACTTGACACAAGTTCATCTGTGCCAAGTAACGCCATATGCGTCAAATCTATTCGTTTCACGTATTGACACAAGTTCATCTGTGCGAAGTAACGCCATATGCGTCAAATCTATTCGTTTCACGTATATCATTTTGTTACACAGAGGTTTTACATGTAACGTGATATCGAAAGTAGGAGAGAGACAGGTTAGTGGTGGCCTGGAACCTCTGTTTTGGAAGTACCAGAGAGGCGTCACCTCCCTGCCCTACAGAGAGAGCCACATCACCAGACAGACAAACAACCCTCTCTCATTTTTCACAGTAGAAATAACACAGGGAGATTATCCTCCCTCCTCTCCCACACTCGCTTGCCTCCCTACGAGACCAACAGACAGCCATTCCATCCTCCCTTCCCCTCACACACATGCCGCAGGACCACAGACAAACAATAACCTCCGTAACCGTAAAATACAATTCAACCCACTTTACTCTCGAGAGTTAAACACATTCCCAAAAATACCCGAAGTCACTGTAATTTAACGTCCCTGACAAAATCATTCCACACTGCAAGGGTTCACACAGTGCAATTACAGATTAGGGAGGGAAGACCAGGGTGGGGTGAGGTAAAACAGGAGCGTGTGAATTAAGATACACTTAAGGATTGTGATTAGAAATGCAAATGGAAATTAGAAGCAGTTCAGGTACAATTACAGAGACTTAACGAACTCCTAAGGGACATTAAGGTACTTCTATACGTAAAGAGTGCTCCAGGTGAATTTCGACACTACGTGAGAAATAATTTAGAGAGAAAAGGATAGTGAAAATGTAATGAATGAATGACAAACGAGAATTCTTTTTCATGAAAAGTGTAAGAAAATTTAAGGCAACTTAGTGTTCAGTTATGGCCCTAGACGGTATGCTGAGGAGTAAGGTGTTCAAAGCTTGTATGAGCTGAGGCAGTGAAGAAACTGAAGGCAGAACAAAGGAAGGCGCAGCAGAGTCAAGGCGCAAGGTATTCCAGGGGGGAGAGGGGGGCCACATTGCCGGGACAATGAGAATTGATTTGCAAAGGGAGATTGAAGCTACTGCCGAAGGATCTAATTAGAAGCGGTATGAAGTTAACATCGAAATTGTTTGCGAGACAGCTGATGGAAATTTGGGGGTGAGGTGCTTTTCCCTGCGACTGAAACCTGAACTGAAGGGCAAGTTGCATGATAAAGTACAGAAGGAAAACGTGGCTTCAGTGGAGAACTGCCTTCCTTAAGATGAAAGATGGATTTGATTTGGTAAAATCTGCTCTTTTTACATTTTCTTTGTTGAAAAGTCTAAAGAAAACGATGCATCTTATCATTTCAGCTTCAGTTAATGCTCGTAATGTTCACGCACACACACACACACACACACACACACACACACACACACACACACACACACACACACACATTTCCAAGGTGGAGTGATTTGCGTCACTGACCTGTGATTCACTTAAGGGACTGCCCCGCTTCGAATCCCGGGTGCCAACCCGGCTTAGGCTATGGCATGCATGTCTGTGTACACATAAGAGTATACACAAATACCTCACACACACACACACACACACACACACACACACACACACACACTCGCCGCAGTACAGAACGAATTGTTCGGTGACCAAAGCTTGTAAACACATTGCTACCAATAGTATCATAATGTCCTGCATAATGCACAGGACGGGTCTGCTGGCTGTAGCAAGAACTACACCCCTCAGGTGCGGCTTAAAGGTGATGACGAGGAGGATGATGAACCCTTCAAGCCTATCCTCTATACCACTCGATCTCCATTTTCTACCTATCAGTCTGATCAACCATCTACTGCATCACCTGTCTTCTTATATGCATTCATTATAACGACAATGGCAAGAAAGCGCCATCTGTCTCACCGATACACTGTCTACAACCAGTCTTACGACATTCTACGTACATGTTATATCTTCTCCACTCACTGTTTATATATATGTACATTTCCCTCAGCATCATCTTGTCATGTAGTAGTTTAGTACATGTAATACATTAGCCTAGACGTTTGAGTCACTCGAGGTGTATCTTTGACTTATGGATATATATATATATATATATATATATATATATATATATATATATATATATATATATATACATATATATATATATTTTATTTTAATTTTGCTTTGTCGGTGTCTGCCGGGTTAGCGAGGTAGCGTAAGAAAACAGACGAAAGAATGGCCCAACCCACGCACATACACATGTATATACATACACGTCCACACACGCAAATATACATACCTATACATCTCAATGTATACTTATATATACACACACAGACATGCATATATACACGTTATAATTCATATTATCTGCCCTTATTCATTCCCATCGCCACCCCGCCACACATGGAATATCATCCCCCTCCCCCCTCATGTGTGTGAGGTAGCGCTAGGAAAAGACAACAAAGGCCACATTAGTTCACACTCAGTTTCTAGCTGTCATGTAATAATGCCCGAAACCACAACTCCCTTTCCACATCCAGGCCCCACACAACTTTCCATGGTTTACCCCAGACGCTTCACATGCCCTGGTTTAATCCATTGACAGCACGTCGACCCCGGTATACCACATCGTTCCAATTCACTCTATTCCTTGCACGCCTTTCACCCTCCTGCATGTTCAGGGCCCGATCACTCAAAATCTTTTTCACTCCATCTTTCCACCTCCAATTTCGTCTCCCACTTCTCCTCGTTCCCTCCACCTCTGACACATATCCTCTTGGTCAGACTTTCCTCACTCATTCTCTCCATGTGACCAAACCATTTTAAAATACCCTCTTCTGCTCTCTCTCAACCACACTCTTTATATTACCTCACATCTCTCTTACCTTAATATTATTTACTCGATCAAACCATCTCACACCACATATTGTCCTCAAACATTTCATTTCCAGCACATCCACCCTCCTGCGCACAACTCTATCCATAGCCCATGCCTCGCAACCATACAACATTGTTGGAACCACTATTCCTTCAAACATACCCATTTTTGCTTTCCGAGATAATGTTCTCGACTCCCACACATTCTTCAACGCTCCCAGAATTCTCGCCCCCTCCCCCACCCTATGATTCACTTCCGCTTCCATGGTTCCATCCGCTGCCAAATCCACTCCCAGATATCTAAAACACTTCACTTTCTCCAGTTTTTCTCCATTCAAACTTACCTCCCAATTGACTTGACCCTCAACCCTACTGTACCTAATAACTTTGCTCTAATTCACATTTACTCTCAACTTTCTTCTTTCACACACTTTACCAAACTCAGTCACCAGCTTGGGCAGTTTCTCACATGAATCCGCCACCAGCGCTGTAACATCAGCGAACAACAACTGACTCACTTCCCAAGCTCTCTTATCCACAACAGACTGTATATTTGCCTCTCTTTCCAAAACTCTTGCACTCACCTCCCTAACAACCCCATCCATATACAAATTAAACAACCATGGAGACATCACACACCCCTGCCGCAAACATACATTCACTGAGAACCAATCACTTTCCTCTCTTCCTACACGTACACATGCCTTACATCCTCGATAAAAACTTTTCACTGCTTCTAACAACTTGCCTCCCACACCATATAATCTTAATACCTTCCACAAAGCATCGCTATCAACTCTATCATATGCCTTCTCCAGATCCATAAATGCTACATACAAATCCATTTGCTTTTCTAAGTATTTCTCACATACATTCTTCAAAGCAAACACCTGATCCACACATCCTCTACCACTTCTGAAACCACACTGCTCTTCCCCAATCTGATGCTCTGTACATGCTTCACCCTCTCAATCAATACCCTCCCATATAATTTACCAGGAATACTCAACAAACTTATACCTCTGTAATTTGAGTACTCACTCTTATCCCCTTTGCCTTTGTACAATGGCGCTATGCAAGCATTCCACCAATCCTCAGGCACCTCACCATGAATCATACATACATTAAATAACCTTACCAACCAGTCAACAATACAGTCACCCCCTTTTCTAATAAATTCCACTGCAATACCATCCAAACCCGCTGCCTTACCGGCTTATCTTCCGCAAAGCTTTTACTAACGCTTCTCTGTTTACCAAATCATTTTCCCTTACCCTCTCACTTTGCACACCACCTCGACCAAAACACCCTATATCTGCCACTCTATCATCAAACACATTCAACAAACCTTCCAAATACTCACTCCATCTAATCCTCACATCACCACTACTTGTTATCACCTCGCCATTAGCCCCCTTTCACTGAAGTTCCCATTTGTTCCCTTGTCTTACGCACTTTATTTACCTCCTTCCAAAACATATTTTTACTCTCCCTAAAATTTAATGATACTCTTTCACCCCAACTCTCAAGGTATATATATATATATATATATATATATATATATATATATATATATATATATATATATATATATATATATATATATTGGGAGGTGAGTTTGAATGGAGAAAAACTGGAGGAAGTGAAGTGTTTTAGATATCTGGGAGTGGATCTGGCAGCGGATGGAACCATGGAAGCGGAAGTGGATCATACGGTGGGGGAGGGGGCGAGAATTCTGGGCGCCTTGAAGAATGTGTGGAAGTCGAGAACATTATCTCGGAAAGCAAAAATGGGTATGTTTGAAGGAATAGTGGTTCCAACAATGCTGTATGGTTGCGAGGCGTGGGCTATGGATAGAGTTGTGCGCAGGAGGATGGATGTGCTGGAAATGAGATGTTTGAGGACAATGTGTGGTGTGAGGTGGTTTGATCGAGTGAGTAACGTAAGGGTAAGAGAGACGTGTGGAAATAAAAAGAGCGTGGTTGATAGAGCAGAAGAGGGTGTTTTGAAGTGGTTTGGGCACATGGAGAGAATGAGTGAGGAAAGATTGACCAAGAGGATATATGTGTCGGAGGTGGAGGGAACGAGGAGAAGAGGGAGACCAAATTGGAGGTGGAAAGATGGAGTGAAAAAGATTTTGTGTGATCGGGGCCTGAACATGCAGGAGGGTGAAAGGAGGGCAAGGAATAGAGTGAATTGGAGCGATGTGGTGTACCGGGGTTGACGTGCTGTCAGTGGATTGAATCAAGGCATGTGAAGCGTCTGGGGTAAACCATGGAAAGCTGTGTAGGTATGTATATTTGTGTGTGTGGACGTATGTATATACATGTGTATGGGGGGGGGTTGGGCCATTTCTTTCGTCTGTTTCCTTGCGCTACCTCGCAAACGCGGGAGACAGCGACAAAGTATAATAAAATAATAAATAAATATATATATATATATACCTTGAGGAAATGTTTCAAAATGATCTACAACTCTGTGTAAAGGCTCTTAATAAGCTGTACAAGATCGTTGCAGTCTACAACTGCTTGTCTTCTCTCAATATAGTGATTAGCAATATATATTTCTCTACACCCTCTACAAGTCAAATCACTTCACAAACACTTTCCCCTCTCCTACATCTTGTACATTACCCATCTGACTTCTCGTTACTCTGTCTCCCATCTACATCACCTACAACGGCCACCCGTCTCCCTTCTTAACCGTCTACAGCTAGAGATCTTACTCTTGACACCATCTACAAACCCTATACACCGTTTGAACCACCAGTGAATCCCTTGAAAGAGATAGAACACGTATCCTATTTGCAGTGTCTATAACCATCTACCACTCGATTACATGTCTGTAACCTCCTATCTTTTTTCTACACCTCTCACAACTATCTGTCTTCCTTCGACATGGCTTACACTCATACATTTCCTCTACTCTGTATACAAGCATCTGTTTTCCCTCTCCACCTTTCGAATGAGTCTTTCTTCCCCTCTACATTGCCCACAACACCTGTCTCTTGTTTACACCAACTGTAAAAAAAATTCACCGCATAAATGACCCATATTCCTTATACGTTTATACGTTGTCTAGAACAAGCTGTCTCACATCTACACCGTTAACAATACCTGTCTCCCCTCTAGACTAGATGCGCCTCAGACATCACTGTTCACCGTTACATCTCCCCAAACGTCTGAGCCGTCAGCAACACATGCCTCCCTTCTGCACCATCTACAACCACTTGTATACCCTCTACGCACACAGTCTCAAACCAACTGTCCTCAACTTCATCTACAGCATCTTATCCTCCCTACGCACCATCTGTTTCATTCCCTTGTCTCCCCTGTGTAATGGATGCATCCATCTGCCTCACTTTATACATCTACAACAGTGTATCCATCTTTACACTGCCTACACTACGCTCCTCCTCTCTGCACCATCTGCAGCCACCTGTCTCTCCTCTCCGCCGTCTATAACCAGTCGCATTCCCTCTATATCATCTACAATTCTTGTCGTTCCTCTGCTTCACCTGCACTAGCCTATCGACACCGCCCACACCCGTCTTTCTTCTACAACAACCTGTGTTCCCTCTACTTCAGCCACGTTTCCATTCGTCTCACAACTTAGCCACCTTATTTTCAGCAACTCACGAGGGGTTTCCCACTCACACACACACACACTACGTGAAAATATATACGAGCATATGTCCCCGGAAACGCGTTTAGAGAAGATTGTGCTTTAAGTGCATCTGTAGCGCCTCGAGCTGCAGAATATCTTATGCTCACATAATGGCTGAGCATATTTTTAAGGTCTTGATGTTTCACTCGAAATGGTGTTGGGAGACTGTGAGGGGAAAAGTACAGAGGATGGTGCAGGGAAGAAAAAGAAGAGGACAGGAAGGATTTGAACTAAATAAGAGACAGTGGCAACACAAATGCAAGGAAGAAATTGGAATAAGAAAAGAACTTATGTATATTGAAATGGCGAAGGGAAAGAAAAGGTCTGAAGGTAAGACCAGAGACAGATATATATGGGTAAGGAGACGATTACTTTAATGACGTAATTACGTCTATTGTATATGACCCTAAAAAAAAAATGTCAGTTCAATTACAGTGGCAGACCGTTGAAGCCAACCTGTCACAGTGCTTGGAAACGCTGATAATTCAGTCACAGAGGAGAATACGAGAATGAACACTGAGGCAATATTACACACAGCAGCCTTTGTGGGCATAGGGGACAGAATGTGTGAAATATCGGGTGATGGAGAGGAAGCTGGGAAAGGACTTAAAACTTTGAATAAACATTTGGTCAGAACACTTAGCACGGCCGTTGGGATGGAGGTCCCAGATAGGAGAGGGTTGATGAAAGGCAGCCAAGTGGCAGCGTCCCGAGGAAACTAATGAAAGGAAAATAAGTGAGCATCAGCTGCGAGGCAGGATCAACGCAGCTCCTTGTTAATTATGCAGGTGAAACAGTTCACAGTGGAAGGCGAATCCTCTGCTGGTACATAAGGAAAAAAAAAATAAATGTATGACTTTACATGAATACGATCGAAGGTGTCACTTTTTTTTTTTTCTTAAGTTTTTGATAGAAGTTAAGGGGTGGTACAATACATGGCCACGTAAGGGAGATGTATGTGGAGCAAGTAAATACAAGAAGACGTCTGAGTGAGGTGAGCCGGATAGTGACTCAGGTGGAGGGGAAGGTGGAGCAGCAGGTGTGGGGGTGGGAAG
Organism: Panulirus ornatus; assembly: GCF_036320965.1. Classification (NCBI taxonomy): domain Eukaryota; kingdom Metazoa; phylum Arthropoda; class Malacostraca; order Decapoda; family Palinuridae; genus Panulirus; species Panulirus ornatus. Next base: position 50,658,707 of record NC_092225.1, on the reverse strand, counting down.
GTGCAGCAGCAGGTGGAGGGAAGGTGAAGCAGCAGTGGAAAAGATACATTCACAAGAGAGTGGTCAGGTGAACTGGCTGAGGGCGAGACTGTAGCTACATCGCGAAGGATTAGATAAAAAAAAAAAACATCAGATCCAGAGTGTTAGGAAAGCGGTGGTCATAACGGTCAGGATTGTGGAAGGGATGGGCGATGATTTGCTCTAGATAATAATAGAGAATCAAAAGCGTGAGGGAGTTCAATCCCCTAAACACCCCATTAGGATTTACACACAGGGTCTATATTAGAAGAGTAATCAGGAAACGCGTGGATGGCGTTCCATCACAGTCCAGAATCCATGATAATATCCTGTCCTCCTCACAGATCGATTCTCAGTCCATAATACAGTACGAATGACTTTAAATACATTCAGATTCCCATTCGGCTTTTTCCAATGCCGTCGGTCAGTCGAGTTGAAAGCATCCGTGGTTCTGCTTTTAATTTCCTCCGATACGACTCTAAGTTGCCTCCCTCACCCGTTTCCTCACATTCACGCTGCAGTGACTCGTCCAGGAACAGTAGATATCCCCCTGACGCTCATTCCACTTCATGCGTATAACACTCACCCATATTCCAGTTCCATGCCTCCTTCTACATCAATACCTTTTCAATACAGAGCAGTACTCTTCCCTCTTCCTTTTTCTTTTATTATGGTTTTCACTCCTTTTTTTCTCGTTTCCAGTTCCTCTTATTCTCACCTCTGCTCTCTCGACCTCCCTTTCATGCCCAGTAGTTGAGGTCACACGTAGCTACTCGTACATCCTTCTAGCCAAGATTCTCATGCTCCTCTTCACTCGACCAGTTCTTTCGAATGTTACTCACTCTCGTCTCCAGACGCCCTCGCTCACGCTTCAACTATCACGTCCGCTACCTCTTGCTCCTTAGTTTGAGGTCAGATGTTGCAGTTTTCTCATAGTCCGTTCCACGTTCCCTGCCCAGGTCCCACTTCCTTTTATTCTGGGTCACATCACTCCCGTTGCGTCTGTGGAAGGTTTCAAGAATTGTGATGATAATTCGGTAATGCACCTTTACGTCTGCAGCCCCAGGGATCTTGGGAATTATTGACAATTCCCGGTACATTCCTGTCAGCCTCCTGGCCAGGATTTTCTCTTGCAAATTCCATCTTCTGGGAATTCACTTAAAAGAGAGTGTGTTTTCCTCGAAATTTTCGCTCTTTATCTATCAGTCTATCTTATTAGCTACATCTCTCTGTTTGTCTGTCTGTTTGTATAAATAGGTACCCTTCTATCATTGTATCAGTTTCTATGTATATTCATCTGCCTTTTGAGCCATTCATTCTGTCTTCTCTGTTTCATTCTTTACATAAAAGGAACTCTTTACGGGTCCAGACTTCCATAGCAGGTTCGGTGTTCATACATTCACCGCAAGACTGTATCATGGGGAAGTACTGTCTCATCAAAGAACTTCTCATTCTAAAGGAGACTGCATTTCCCTGCCGCTGGAAGTAGCGCAGCCTTAGGGTCAAGAAGCCTTAAGAACGGTCCTCGAGTAATAGAATATATATATATATATATATATATATATATATATATATATATATATATATATATATATATATATATATATATTCCTATGAGTCCACGGGGAAAATGAAACACGATAAGTTCCCAAGTGCACTTTCATGTAATAATTACATCATCAGGGAAGATACAAGAAAGAAAATAAGTCAGCTGATGTACCTGGAATATATGGAATAGGAAGAATGCTACTAGAACCAGTGAGAAGTTTTTTGAAGGAGGTAAGGTTCTAAGTAAAGGCTGGTCTGCGGCAGGGGTGCGGGATGTTACCATGGTTGTTTAATTTGTTTATGTACTGGGTGGTGAGTGAGGTAAATAAGGAGTCTCGGAGGGAGGGGCAATTATGAGTATGCAGGTGATAAGGGAACCAAGGAAGCGAGTCAATAGTCTTTTGCTGATGACATAACAATGGTGGTTGATTCGAGTGAGAAACTGTAGAAGCTGGTGACTGAATTTGGAAGAGCGCAGGAAAGGAAGAGCTTGAAAGTAAATATGAATAAAAGCAAGGTTATTAGGCTTAGTAGGGCAGAGGGATAGGTTAGCCGAGTTGTGAGAAAGAATGGAGGAAATTTGAAAGAAGTGAATAGTTTTAGATACTTGGAGTGGACATGACAGCGAATGGAATCATCGGAGCGGAAGTGAGACAATGTGCGTTTGAAGGCGAAAGTTATTTGATCATTGAATAATATGTGGTTATACCTGCACACACACATACACACACAATATATATATACATATGCGCCAAAGAACTGAGAACTGAGTACGATAATTCATTTTGCAAGGTCGTCTGGATGAGGTATCAAGATAATAATCACTTAATATAACAGCCAGTTATCTTTGTAACTAGTTCTGTGTATATGAGACTGACCTAGTTCTCCCCTAACCCTTCCTCCTCACCTAATCAAAACAGGAAAAAAAAAAATATTACAGAACCTCCCTCCTCAGGCAACCACAGTCGTGACATTTGTCGGCCACATATTCGATAATGAACTCCGTAGGGACTGACGGAGGCACGGGGGACTAGACCTCCCTTTCCTCCTTCACTCACTCATCCCCAGTCTCTCCTGGTAACCTTCCTGCCCTTTCTCGTCATCTCCCGGACCAATATAACTCACGCCCCAGAGAAGCCCCTGGTGCTCTTGTCCTCCCCTTCTGTGGCCTGCATGCCTTCTCATCACCTTAAGAGAGGGTCCCCGAGCTGCGATCCTCTCGTCTTAGAATTTTCTACCCTGCCGCAGTACCGCATGGTATATCGCACCTCCTCGTTATCCCGGAGCCACGAAACTCTTACTCACTTTACAAAGTAAGCTTGCCAAACCCTCCTCCCCAGCCCCTTTGCCTTTAAAACTGAAACCTCCCAGGATCAGGGTCTCAATCCGCCCTCACCCCCCCCCCCCCCCACACACACACACACACACACACACACGTACGTACGTACGTACACCCATCCACACATACACGGACAGAAGAAATATGAATGAAAAGAAAGCAGTATAGCTATGACAATGGAAAGGGATTTATGCAGGTTGTTTACGGCGTACGACCCACCATAAATCTCCATGTTGTGGGTGTGTGTCGAAGGTCCTACGGTAACGCTTCCAACATTTGCCAGATGGCCTTTTTAAGGGGAGAAGCTTCTCAGAGGATCTTGGTACAGTGGCCAAACATGTAAAGTAATCCTGACGATTTTCTTGAGACGTTTGTGTATGTGTGTGTGTGTGTGTGTGTGTGTGTGTGTGTGTTGATATGGTGTAGTTTGCTTCGTCTGGATGAAGTCTTGGTACAGTTTACGTATGATGTGGGAATTCAGTTGTATATGATATCATTCCCTATCACAGCTCTCCTTCGCATTTACCCATAGTCGCCAACTTCACTGAAAATTCGTGCACCTACGTTCAAGGAGATTCAAAATCTTTCCTTTAAATGTCCATAATCTTCAACGAAAACCTTCCGTCAGCAGGCCTAGTGATCTCACAGTTCCTTAATGCGAGTTGAAAGTCCAGCTATCGACAGCTGTTCGATGTCTCACGTTCAGCATCCATGAGAGGTCGTTTAATCCCAGTACAAGGATCCCAGTGCAATAAACCAGTAGCCATAAAACGCACGACACCTGTGTCTGAATGTAAACCAGTGTCTGCATTTCATAAAACTTTGTGGTTCTGGTAGTGTTGGACTCTTGTTCCTTATAGCAGGCCATTAATAAAATACTAATTACCATTTTGTGATTTCAAAAGGCTCTCTCTCCACAGACAGCAATTGGTCAGCATCCCTTCTTCCCTTCCATCATTTATACAAATGTCTGTATGTGTCTCTCTCTCTCTCTCTCTCTCTCTCTCTCTCTCTCTCTCTCTCTCTCTCTCTCTCTCTCTCTCTCTCTCTCTCAGGTAATGGTAAGTAGGTACGCAATCCCTCCCAACTTTATTTCCTATCTTTGTTTTTTCATTCGAAATTCTCTCTCTCTCTCTCTCTCTCTCTCTCTCTCTCTCTCTCTCTCTCTCTCTCTCTCTCTCTCTCCTCCAATATCTCCCACTGATGTCTGGTAATTAGCCAATGACTCGATACTATCTCTGACGTTTTAATCACCAGTGACACGAAGAACGGGCGGGAAGATCTTTGATTATTGAGAAGTGTCTTTCCTGTCCTTCATTCCGTCAGGGAAGATGTGGGTCGAGTAAGTCTGAAACAGGGTGTGATATGGTAGGGAAAAAAGGAAATGTTTGGAGTGAGGGAAGAGACAGAACAAGATCGTTGAGGAAAATGTCATCACACAACTTCACATAAATATCCACAACCCACTGGTTGGGGGCGAGTGGTAAAAATGAACTTCGTGGTAATAATCACCGAAGGAGCACTTGTTCAGGTGGAAGTGTTGGGTATTAAGACGTTGCTAATATACTTCACTGGTATCATGTATTGTCCTATCATAAGGTAGTATTTTGGTATATAATACTTCAAAGTATTTGGTATTATTGCAGCTATATTTGTAATCATCAAATATCTGAAGATTATCGGATTTTGTCGCAATGTAAAGTAATTTAAAAGTATCAAGCGCCAAAATGGTATCTGGTATCGTAACTGTGTCAAACTTCCAACGGCAAATACTTTTTGTTTTAGATACTGTATTGAGTACTATTCACAGCAGGTTTACTGTATCGGTATACTGTGTCCGGAAAAAAAAAAAAACCTTGTCCGCTCCCCTTCGTCTACCATTTATTTTCAAAGGTGATGCATGGCTAAGGCATGTTGTGGGTAGAAGCATATGACGTTCTCAGGATGAAATCATCGTACATCTGGCTGCTGACCAGTTTCTAACGGTGTGAACACCAGCAACCTCCTTAGCGTGCCTCAGGCTATCTTTAAGGAAGGGTGTTCTCTCTTTACTCTTCCTGCCTGCCAGTTCATTCTGGGAATTTCGATTTTGGGTGCTGTATTTTTTCCACCAGTGCTTCAAGATGACTGGCTCTTACTTTTTTGAGGAGGAGAATGCCCGAACTCTCGCCTGTCGTAATATAATACCATACCATATCTTACCATCTTTCACCACACAGTATCGTAACTTGATGAAAACATGATGCTCTGTGCCTTGTGGTTCAGATCAAGAACCTATTGAACAATAAAGAATAATCTAACAGTATGTCATGGAGATAAAGTCAACATCATTATTTTCGATTCTGAGGCTTTTGAATTTTCTTACAATCTGCGTCTTTGTCTTCCCTTTACTCCATGTTTTACACTGATACACAAGTCAAGACTTTTTACACATTGTTTTTTTCTTATGCAAGTACTGTCCAGCTTGTATCTCACAATTTACATTTACAGTCTCGTTCTCCTCTCTTATCTGTCATTCCAAGCTAAACATGTAGAGATACTAAACCTTCCCTTGTTAAATTTCAGAGTTCTCCTCTTTCTTCCATTCCTTTATTGACACAAAACAACTCTTTAAGATCTTTCAGAATTTACAGACGCCGACAAAAATGAATCTGACGTGACTTAAGAGATAGGGGGAAGAAAAAAAGTCTCCGAAAACCTTGTGTGTGTCCTTTTGGTTCAGCTTGGTGCCGAAGAGAGTCGTTAGGACGCCGTCACTTTTCTTTTCCCACGATTCGTTTCTTTCGGCGTCTCTCGGGAGTCGCCTCGAGTATGCCTTGATGACGTCCTTCATCACCCTGGCCCCGCGTCCTAAACCCGAGACATCACTCTGTGATGACACAGGAAGGAGCCCAGGGACCCTCTGGTCGCTTGAGGAGGAGGAATAGGAGGAGGAACAGGAGGAAGTGGCTGCGGAACGTTGAGGATGTTAGTATAGGAGGGAATTATTGAACGCTGGAGGAGGAGAGGACGAGGGACGTTGTGGACGCTGCAGGTAGGGAAGGGAATTATTGGAATGCTGGAGCAAGAGAAACTGAGAGAGGCAGCTGAAATTGCCGCTGGAGGGAGAATCACTGTTGGAGATATACGCTAGTGAGGGATAGGACAGGAGAAGAACCTGAGATAATGCTGCAAGACGCTGTGGAAACTTTATTTTGAGAAGTTAAAGGACGAGGAAAACTAGACAGCGAGATAATAGTGAGATGAGGATGAGGGAGAGACTGAAGTGAATGATGATGTAACGATACAGAGAAAGGTGAGGGACGTATGCAAATTAGATGGAGACAAAATTGAGAGGTAGATAAATGAAACACTCCCAGCAAGAGTAGGGATGGAGTTAAGTAAAGTTAAAACTGTAGTGGAGTCCCTGATCCATCCTGCTTGTTGGGAGAGAGAGAGAAGTCTAGTGGTAAGAGACCTCTAAGACAGGTTGAAAGGTGGTGTCTTCACCCTGTAGAGTCCACTCGGAGGTGTGGGTGTCTGTGGGAGGAACAAAAAAGAATCCTCATTTCCGTCTTGCACACATCAAGACAGAGAAAGAAGGAGAGAGAGAGAGAGAAGGGGGGAGGGGAGGCTGGAGAAGAAGCATTAGCATCATCCTTACCTTCCCGGTCAGTGGGACGGTGGAGGCGGTGGGAGGAAGAAGGTAGCACAGGGAAAATCTCATCATGACGCTGGAGGCAAGAAAGGGTAAAAAAAAAAAAAAAAAAAAAAAAAAAAAAAAAAAAAAAGAAGGTGAAGGAGGCTTTGGATGAAATGTTAGCATCGTTCTGGATACAAGAACACTTGCAGAGGGAGACACGAGGAACGATGCGAAGCAGGGAATCCTGAACCTTTTGCAGCACCACAAGGGAGAAAGGGGGCAAGATAGACGGCTGGGCAGAGAGCGTTACTAACCTCTTCATCATCCCAGACACAGGCACGCTCTAGAAGGAAGCAACGAACTGGCAGAAGAGGGAATAGCTCTTCCCTACCGTGAGGAATGCGGGCGTGTCTGAGAGCAGGAAGAATGTCGTCTCACAACCTTCTGAACGCTAGCTAGATGTTGTCTATAAGACGATTTCGTGTTGGTGTGTTCCCTGGAGAGACCAGATTGTAGCATGAATAATAAATGGAAAACTTTTAATGCCGTTCTCAACGCTGGCAGCAAATGCTAACATCAAAAGGATGATGGAGTCTTAAGTTTCGACTCGCAGGACTGACGGGAATAAAATGAGGAAAAAAGACGAATAAACAGGAATATTCAGGTACTATAAACTTCTTGAGTACGATGGTACGACCCTGAAGCGCGACGGTATAACCCTTAGGTATGATAGCACGATCTTGGACCTAACCCTTGAGGGTTCCAATCAAAAGCCAGGCCACAATACCAAAAGGGTCCTACTGGATCTTAAAATTGGAATTAGAGGAGATTACTTTGATGGATAGAAGATTATCCCAGCGGATGGGAACAAGGGACGCATATCAAGGAGAGCCTTCTCGAAAAAGGCTGAAGTTACCAGTGGCGTGCCACAGGTGTTCTCTTCCTAGGACCAATTTTCTTCTTGATCTACGTAAATGACATGTTAGAAGAACTGGACTCCTTCCTGAATAAGTGTGTGGACGATGCCAAGCTCATGAGAGAAGTAAAAGGTTAAGAGGATTGTATCAACCTACAAGGGGTCATAAGCAGGATTATATCAACTCACAAGGGGTCATAAGCAGGATTGTATCAACCTGCAAGGGGTCATAAGCAGGATTATATCAACTCACAAGGGATCATAAGCAGGATTGTATCAACCTGCAAGGGGTCATAAGTAAATCCAAAGCTGGTCTGATACATGGATGATGAAATTCAACACGATTAAATGTAAAGTATCATCGAGCAAGAAAAAATCGGCAGCATTTGGGCTGTAATAGAAGCTTAGAAGTAAGTATCGTCCCTAACCTGTCGCCAGAGTGCCAAATCAGGAGACAAAATGTCTGCTGCAAATTTTAGAACTGGATGTGGATAAAGAAAAATTCAGCTACTGTTTAAATCTACATTTGGCCAAAACTGTATATGCTTCTCAAGTTCAGTCATCGCAGCTAAAGAGACAAGAACTGAAAAAGAAGGTGCAGAGGAGGGCAACAGAGATAGTATCAGAATTAAGACAGCTGATTTACAGGGAATTGGTTAAAGGCACAAGGTTTTTTCCTGTATGGAAGGAAGAAGAGTAAGAGGTGACATGATCACAATCTTTAAAACTTCAAACCACCTTGATGATGTCAAAGGACAACATTTCTTCAAAAGGTGCGAGTAGGATGAAACAACCACAAACTGTGACGGGGAAATTAAGCAAGGAAATCAATATAGAACACTATAAAGAAGAACTATTATACCATACGAGTAGTTAGTGAGCTTCGTGGAATAAACTGAGTTACGAGACTGTGAATGTGGAAAAGCATGGTGGGGTTTAAAATGTTGTATGATAATACAGAAAAAAAATTTAAGGGATGGGGCCCCCACGAATATAGAGCATCCTACCTCTACAGTTTAAATTGGCAAGTACAAACAACGCTCAAAACACACACACACACACACACACACACACACACACACACACACACACACACACACTTATCTAACGAGCAGATTACGAACAAAAATGTCTAAGTTCGAGAAAAGAGATGTAGTGAAGATCTTCAGTTTTGCAACGTATTTACTTCCATAGCCAAGCACTCACGCACCTGGGACGGTTGCCTACCGCACGCATCAATCTCATTTCGTCCTTCACTTGCCCTCTGGAAACTGGAACCTTCACTTTGTCCTCAGGTGACTCGGCCAACTCTGTTATTACTCCGCCTCTGGGTCTGTGTCGTAAAACTCGAGCACAAACGACGAGCTCTTTGACGGCTGGGTGATGGGGGGGAAAAAAAAGGACAGATTCTCTTACTGTGAATATTATTCATATTCAATGTTTGAGGGAAACTACGGAAGGGTCTCTCTCTCTCTCTCTCTCTCTCTCTCTCTCTCTCTCTCTCTCTCTCTCTCTCTCTCTCTCTCTCTCTCAGCACGTCGGGTGAAAAGTACTCTTTGGGGATAAAAACGACACGACCTTTTAACCTGATTCTTGTTTTGGTTCAACGAGCAGGACATCGTACTACCCAAGGAGTCGCACTGATCAAGTAGGGTGTTGATTTTGAATGTCTTCAGAGCTGAGAGACAATACAGCAAGACACTGAACCATACGCCTAACACCTACCCAGCTGGTCTTGCAACAAGCGGCGTATCTACGCTGCACTATCAAGTGCCACGGGAATCCCTATGTTGCAAAGAATGGTGTAGAATGCCCCCCATTACAGTGAATATTGCAGACGTACGTCGGATGGACAGACACCAGAAGATCTAACGTTCTGTGACGAAGTTGTCAGCTGGAGGACAGTAATACATGGGAGTCCAGAGGAAACACGTATACTAGAAGACATGACGGTTTTCTGACCGTCTATGAAGAGTTTCTCTGCTGGGCAACAGTACTGGTAACTTACATACTTAAGCTTATATATAGCTGGAGATGAAGACAACACGGGAGTGCTTACGTGAAGGTATCTCAGTCTTTCCACTTCGAGAAACAACCGCAGGAAGATGAGGGAGCTGCGTGTGCATATCAACTCGATCTATCCACTTGAAGTATACATATCATGACCTTAAGAGAATATCATATATCTGGAAAGACTTGCGCTATTGTATCCGAGAGATCTACGAAGATATACATTCACGTGAAAACCAGACAGCTCTAGTGGTCAGAGGGATATCTACGTCGATAACTTGGACATACGAGGGGAAGTTGGTGAGAGTTTAGCCTTCCAGCCCAGACAAGCAACGCTGGCTGAAGAGATCAAACGTGGAACTGGATATCATCTGTAGTTAGACAGGTGCCAAGGGTTAGAGAAGGAGGTGAAGATATAACTTTTAAGTGGACAGGATCGTACTAAAGATAAGCTATGGCATTGGATACCCTCGGCTGATGCACAGGAAGATGTAAAAGGTATGCCAAGGTATATATACAAGAGGAGGATGAACACTTAGGTTGGGTGGAGGCCGACTGCTAGGCCCGGGATTCGAGCCCATGCAGACTCGACTATGAGCTGGCCCGAGCTGATTCATAGGCAGTAATGCTAACCACTATATGAAGGAAGTCTGTGTGTGTGTGTGTGTGTGTGTGTGTGTGTGTGTGTGTGTGTGTGTGTGTGTGTGTTTTACAAGGAAGGAGTTTGTTTCCTAACCTTGTATACCCATCGACCAAACCCGAAAAGAGGATGAACAGCTGGGACTGGTTGTGGGCCGACTTGCCGCGCCCAGGATTAGAACCAACGCGGGTCCGACCCAAACTGGCCCATACTGACTAACGATGAGCAACACTAACCACTACACCACGGAGGCCCGTTTGTGTGTGTGTGTGTGTGTGTGTGTGTGTGTGTGTGTCGCACGTCACTGCTGGCGTCTACAGGTTGCCATGACAACGTACTTCACTTGGCTTGCGGCAAGTGTGAATACAAGTAGAGTTTTGCGATGAACAGAGTGGTAATTCGAGCACTTGCAGCTTATTGTTACGGCTGCCGCCCCGAGCGATAGTTAGCGCTCTCTCTCTCTCTCTCTCTCTCTCTCTCTCTCTCTAACACACACATACACACACACACACACACACACACACACACACACAACCCACATTTATAAACTGAATTTGAAATCCTGTGGAACATTTATTCTAATTTAAAAGAACTTACGTCAGTTATTTTTTCATAACTAAAGTTCATAACTATTGTAAAACCCAATTAAAGAAGACATGTTTATCGTATACTGAATCAGAGAAAACTTCACTTATTGCAGACTAGTTTAGAAAACTCCTTTATTGTAAACTGAATCAGAAAAGAGATTTGATGTAAACTAGATTTATTGTACACTAAATGAGAGAACACTGATTTACTGCAAGATGAATTAGAGAACACATTCATTGCAAATTGAGTTAGAGAACTTATATTCATTGCAAACAGAATTAGAAAACGCACTCATCGTAAATTGAATTACGGGAACTCGTATATATCAGAAACATTCGGAGAACGAAACGTGTTGAACACATGTAATAACTTTATGAAATGTGATCATAGTGTGAAAAATTACCCTGTGATGTGATGATGCACCGGTCCTAACTCCTGTTTTTTTTATTTTCATTTGAAATTAAGGTACAGAACAAATATATCCATTTAATGTAGTGACGAACTAACGTAAATATTTCATTTCTTTTTTTTTTTTTAATTATCATACTTTTATCACTTTGTAATCTCTTAAGCACCACGACCCTGAGTTATGATAGCGTCACCTTTGACCTGATCCTTAAGAGTCAGGTCAAAGGTCACGCCACCATTTTCCTTCCCCCTTGGGTTTCGCCACCTTGCTCAAGGGTCGTACCGTTGCACTAAAGGGTCGTACCTTCGTACTCAAGGATCGTACCGTCGTGCCCAAGGATCGTACCGTCGTGCCCAAGGATCGTACCGTCGTGCCCAAGGATCGTAGCGTCGTGCTCAAGGATCGTACCGTCGTGCCCAAGGATCGTACCGTCGTGCCCAAGGATCGTACCGTCGTGCCCAAGGATCGTACCGTCGTGCCCAAGGATCGTACCGTCGTGCCCAAGGATCGTACCGTCGTGCTCAAGGATCGTACCGTCGTGCCCAAGGATCGTACCGTCGTGCCCAATGATCGTACCGTCGTGCTCAAGGCGTTGGATAACTACAGAGGTCGATGGTTAACCTTTCCTTCATAATAATGAAATATTTATTCTGGGAAAAAAATAAATTGCAACAGTCTCTGGGAGACAAAAAGAAGAAAAAAATATTACTGGCCATATATCAACGTCTTATTTTGGATGAGGTGATTTAAAAACTTTCTTAATATCGAGACCAAATTTTTCGTAAGAGGGTGGAAAAAAAAAGGAAAGCTTAATGATTTAGAGGACTATATAAGTTGCAAATTGTCATAAGAATAAAACCAATGCATGGAAACACGAAGAGGAGGGAGCCTTGGTACATTAGGAACATGGAAAGGACTGAGCTCTGATATATTTGGATCAGGGAAAGGACCGAGTTTTGACACACCAGAAACATGGAAAGGACCGAGGTTTTATGCACCGGAAACATGGAAAGGACTGAGTACTGATACACCTGAAACATGGAAAGGAATGAGGTCTTATACGTTTAAAAACAAGGAAAGGACAGAGCCCTAGCACACAAGAAACATGGAAAGGACTCGGCTTTGACAAACCAAAAACATGGGAAGGACTGAGTTTTAATACACTAAACACGTGGACAGGACTTTTATTCGCCAGAGACATGGAAAAGAACTAAGCTTTGATAATCTAGAAACACAGTCTAGAGGGCTAATGCACAGAGAGGGCTAATACACAGAGATGGCTAATACACGTCGAGGGCTAATCTTCGTTACTAACTCACGAGGAAAAATGGTAAGGGTCTGAGCTTTAATAATAAAACATGAAGTATCTACCTTGATTACATTTCTGCTTTTCATTTCTGTTCTGAGAATGTCATGTATTTTTTCAAAATATAATATGATATATATATATATATATATATATATATATATATATATATATATATATATATATATATATGTGTGTGTGTGTGTGTGTGCGTGTAATTACTTTTTCTAAGCTATAGGGAGGGAGATTTTCATTAGTTGGGGAGGGCCTCATCTGTTAAAACTGTAATACACAGATTTAACTTTAAGTATGCTGTCCGCAACTACAGTTTCAGATTTCACTTTAGTCCATCCATCCACGATAGTTATACTGCAAAAGTACTTCTTTACGTCTCTTCTGATAAGTTTTTCGATTGATTTCATATTGTGGCTTGTGATTTTTACATCTTTGCATCTTCCGAAGTATTGTCCCCTATTAACTTGATATTAAGCTGGGTTGAAAACGTAATAGTTGTGGTCAAGTCACCTCATTACTCCTCCCTTTCAATGATAGTCATGTTTATGGCCTCTAACTCTGCCTGCAACTCATCTCACATAATTCTGTTACCATCTTCGTCGCCCTCCTCTAAACCTTCTGCTTTATTAGTTCATTTTTCTTTTTTTCAGGTGTGCAGTGACCAAACTTGAGAAATATATTCTAGTTTTGGCCTATTATACTAAGTGAACAGCTTTCTGAATACCTTCTGTCGCATGTATATTACTTGATTGCTACTTTGATATGTGCCAGCAGACAGTTTGACTCCTTTAATGATCTACAGCGAGACTGGGGGTACAGGTTAGGGACGATGTTGACTCCTAGGTCCCTCTCGCTCACAGATTCCTATTTCCTGCAAAGCAATAGTAGTGTCCTCCTTTCTCTATATCCCATCCTCATTGCTTCGGGTTGGATTTCATCAACAAAGCACTGAACCAAGTTTGCAGTTCATTCAAGTCCACTTTTAAGGTGATGCTATCTTTCTTAGTCTCTACTTCTCCCTAGAGCTAAGCATTATCCGGAAACATATTGAAGTAAGAGTCCAAACCTTCTGGCAAGATATGTACACAGATGAAGTAAAGCAAAAACCCTGCGGCACTCCACTGTTGACCCCAGACCATGTGTCGTTTGTTCCCTTCCACAAAGACAATCTTCTATTCGTAAAGAAGCTTCCTCTTATTCCTGCTTAACGACACAGCTTCTCGTTTTTTCTCCTTACCAATCAGAGTAAAATGCTCTACGGCAGTCCAAATGCACACAACCCACCCACTGCCGAGCCACTATCTAGGCACTGCTGAGCTAAACTCCAGCCACTGCTGAGCCTTCATCTTAGCAGTGAGAGGGGTACTGACAACGCACTATTGAGGTACCAGATCTGGGAGAAGAATTAACTTCAGACAACATCATTCACCCTGATGGGGAGCAACAACACCACTGGAGGAGGAATACTTAACTCTTGAAGCACCATTAGTCAGCCTCAGGTACAAAGGAGTAACAGGACTATTGGAGGAAGAGTGTTCCACCTGTAGGACCACCAGTTCGCCTTAAACTCAGGGAACTGCCAACACCCGTACGCTGCACCTTAGGCAACACCAGTCAGCCTCAGATGTCAGGGACTATCTGCACCAGTGGAGGAGAGGTGTCTGTACCTGAGGCACCATCAGCCAGCCTCAGGACTCGGGGATGCAATAAACCATCAGTTCCAAGGTTCCAGGGGCTCTGGCACACGACAGCCACACCACAAGTGGTCTGGGCAGTTCAACATCCCACACTGTTGTGTGCACTCAGTCCTTGGTGGGAAGTGTGTGTGTGTGTGTGTGTGTGTGTGTGTGTGTGCGTGTAGAGCCTCACCAGGAGCTATCGTCGGGTCTAGAAATAGAGGCGTCAGATCGATAAATCACTCCCCGCCAACACATCTTCGCAAAGGTGAATATTTGATAGAATACGATGGCATACATAACCATCCCACACACCACGGGGAATATAAACTCATTTCTAATATATTGAACGTTGCCTCCTTAAGTAATTTGAAGTATCGTGTCCAAGGCTCCCCAACTTCACCACCCTGAGGCTAAATGTGTCGTAAAGTTTGCACCGCTCCGTACATGTTGTGAACTTACCAAGGTTTGTGCCGGCAAGGGAGGGGTAGGAGGACGGAAGGTATGGCAGATTGAACCTCTCTCGCTTAATTTACTTTTCCCTCTCCTGCATAATTGATCTCTTAGGTCCCCCTCCTCCACCACCACCACCGGCCAGCAGTTTCTATATACCCAACCTGTCCACTAACCACTTGTCTCTATTACCCCCACCTGTTTCCCACCTCCTCATCCTCCCGTCTCTGCAGCCCATCGTCTCCTCCTCCTCCTCCTCACCGCTAGCCTGTCCCTTGCTCTTGGGGAAAATATGATAATGATGTAAAATCACACAGTAGAGGGCTATATGGACGCTCCCGCCGAGCTCTTACGAAAGCTGGTGACTGGATGAAGGAGATGGAGGACAAAGAGGCAGAAAGGGGAGTGGAGGGGACACGCACACAGGTCCTTCTCGGCAGTTAACTAGGCGTGGAGGGAAGGCTTGTGTGTGGGAGATGGATGGAGGAGATGTGAGGGTGTGGCTCTTGTGTGTGCAGAAGGAAGGCGCTGTAGTCTTTTCTTTTTTACTTATGTGGGACGTATAAATGGAAGTGGATGTATGTTTGTATGCGTGTGTATGTCTATCCATCCGTACGCATGTGAGTATGCATATGCCTACATAACATAACATGCTTGCTATCTATGATTACTGTGTATTACGAGCAGAGAGTTTAAGACTGGTGCTATCTCGTCTCTCAACCTCATGGAAAAATTAGCACGGAAGCTATGACTTTCGATTGTACTTCAAGGCATTTTGAAAGATACAGAATCAACATGAACAAGAGAATATGTACAATACCAGCCAGCACCACAGCTGAGGAAACAAAGGAACACTTGATCCGACAAACATGGAAAGGTTAACCAAAACGGCAAAATTACCCGTCCCTCTACCTGAGTAAGGATCTCAGGTCCGCTATTGGTTTCTTAATGTGACATTTTAACAAAGAAATTTCATCGATATATCATGATTATCTAAATCACATATTCCAACAAAGAAATTTCATCGATATATCATGATTATGTAATTCACATATTCCTTCATTTATGTTCATGATGGTTAAGTTTGATAACAGAGGATGCAGCAACACACCCCATCTATAAGTGACACACAAAGGTAAACAATAATTCTGTTTTTCTGTTCCTATCTCTTCACCCTACCATATTGTTTCTTGTTTTCCTACATCTCATGAATGCTGGTGGCGGGAATGTCACTCACAGCTTCATGACAGCACATCACGAAGCTCCTTCGCTCTTTGACATTTTTCATTTAACCAATCCTCCCTCTTTGTCAACATTCCCTTCGAATGTGAGGTTAGTGGTACGTACCTACGTTTCTAAACCATCATCATAAGCAACTGATCTTCATATCTCAGTTTATGTTGCCACAGGAATTGTTTCGTTCTGTGTAATATCCACACTTGGATCTTCTCCCTGAGTCTGATCGCCTCTCTGCTGTTTCAAAATAATCACGCACCATATAAGCAACCCCAAGCATTACGTGCTCACTTTTTCGAACATGTGTATCATATATGATGTGATCAGTCTTCATGCTACTGTGTATCAAGATAAGATCTTGTAACGATGATATATCAGTAGTTCCTCTCACCCTAACCTGTTGATTGGCATACTGGTATAGGAAAGGTGCGTCTCAATGACTCTCTATCTCCATCAGAGTCCACTTTCCTACAGTTTGTTTGTTTCTTTCTAATTACAATCTCTCCATCAGTAGCATTTTACCGTTTCTGAGAAGTGGGTGTTCTACTACTTCAAGCACCATGCCTGTTGTTCCCTCACTGTTATCATTGTATAAAACGTGTTCTGGTTCGTGAATCTACGGCGGATTTTACATTAAGAAAATCTCAATATACTTTTTCCCCACAGATACCTTTCCCATCATACATAATCTTATTGAGTCATTTTAAACTATTTCCTTAAACTTAAGGCTGTTTCCAATCAAGAGGGCCAATCCTCCCCTTACTTTATCATTCTCTTTCCCTTCCTCTTATCATATAACACTCTGGACAGAACACGTGAACCCTTACCTCTCTCGTCACTTTTAGTTTTACATCTGACACAATATCAGGTGCAGAGTCCCTTATGCGAGCCATGAATTCCAGCTTTTTGCTATTCACTCCTCGTCCACCTCCATTTAGACACGTAACCTTCAGTCTCGTGTTTCCACCACTGAATATGCCTGAGATCTCTGATGCAATGACTGGGGTACTCCGTCCTCTTGCCTCATTTGACGACTCCCGCTTTTTGCCTCCTGAATGCTCTCTCTCTCTCTCTCTCTCTCTCTCTCTCTCTCTCTCTCTCTCTCTCTCTCTCCTCTGCTGAAGACCCTACATGAATCCTCCACTCCAGGTGTCATGTATGATGCACCGAAACTATAGCTCTCTAACCATGACTTAAGACCCACAGACCTATCTCTGGTTTCCTCTGACCGTTTCATAAGCTTTGGTTCGGCCCACTGCCAACACGTCACCCATCTTATACCGTATTGTTCCATTTTCTTGTTCCACACACAACCCTCGTACCTTCCTAGAAATTCAAGCCGTGAGCCCTCGGAACATCTTTCACTTAATCCTTCTTACACACAAACACACACACACTATATATATATATATATATATATATATATATATATATATATATATATATATATATATATATATATATATATATTTATTCATTCACACATATATATATATATATATATATATATATATATATATATATATATATATATATTTTTTTTTTTTTGCTTTGTCGCTGTCTCCCTCGTTTGCGAGGTAGCGCAAGGAAACAGACGAAAGAAATGGCCCAACCCACCCCCATACACATGTATATACATACGTCCACACACGCAAATATACATACCTACACAGCTTTCCATGGTTTACTCCAGACGCTTCACATGCCCTGATTCAATCCACTGACAGCACGTCAACCCCGGTATACCACATCGATCCAATTCACTCTATTCCTTGCCCTCCTTTCACCCTCCTGCATGTTCAGGCCCCGATCACACAAAATCTTTTTCACTTCATCTTTCCACCTCCAATTTGGTCTCCCACTTCTCCTCGTTCCCTCCACCTCCGACACATATATCCTCTTGGTCAATCATTCCTCACTCATTCTCTCCATGTGCCCAAACCATTTCAAAACACCCTCTTCTGCTCTCTCAACTACGCTCTTTTTATTTCCACACATCTCTCTTACCCTTACGTTACTTACTCGATCAAACCACCTCACACCACACATTGTCCTCAAACATCTCATTTCCAGCACATCCATCCTCCTGCGCACAACTCTATCCATAGCCCACGCCTCGCAACCATACAACATTGTTGAAACCACTATTCCTTCAAACATACCCATTTTTGCTTTCCGAGATAATGTTCTCGACTTCCACACATTCTTCAAGGCTCCCAGGATTTTCGCCCCCTCCCCCACCCTATGATCCACTTCCGCTTCCATGGTTCCATCCGTTGCCAGATCCACTCCCAGATATCTAAAACACTTTACTTCCTCCAGTTTTTCTCCATTCAAACTTACCTCCCAATTGACTTGACCCTCAACCCTACTGTACCTAATTACCTTGCTCTTATTCACATTTACTCTTAACTTTCTTCTTTCACACACTTTACCAAACTCAGTCACCAGCTTCTGCAGTTTCTCACATGAATCAGCCACCAGCGTTGTATCATCAGCGAACAACAACTGACTCACTTCCCAAGCTCTCTCATCCCCAACAGACTTCATACTTGCCCCTCTTTCCAAAACTCTTGCATATATATATATATATATATATATATATATATATATATTTTTTTTTTTTTTTTTTTTTTTTTTATACTTTGTCGCTGTCTCCCGCGTTTGCGAGGTAGCGCAAGGAAACAGACGAAAGAAATTGCCCAACCCCCCCCCCCATACACATGTACATACACACGTCCACACACGCAAATATACATACCTACACAGCTTTCCATGGTTTACCCCAGACGCTTCACATGCCTTGCTTCAATCCACTGACAGCACGTCAACCCCTGTATACCACATGACTCCAATTCACTCTATTTCTTGCCCTCCTTTCACCCTCCTGCATGTTCAGGCCCCGATCACACAAAATCTTTTTCACTCCATCTTTCCACCTCCAATTTGGTCTCCCTCTTCTCCTCGTTCCCTCCACCTCCGACACATATATCCTCTTGGTCAATCTCTCCTCACTCATTCTCTCCATGTGCCCAAACCATTTCAAAACACCCTCTTCTGCTCTCTCAACCACGCTCTTTTTATTTCCACACATCTCTCTTACCCTTACGTTACTTACTCGATCAAACCACCTCACACCACACATTGTCCTCAAACATCTCATTTCCAGCACATCCATCCTCCTGCGCACATCTCTATCCATAGCCCACGCCTCGCAACCATACAGCATTGTTGGAACCACTATTCCCTCAAACATACCCATTTTTGCTTTCCGAGATAATGTTCTCGACTTCCACACATTTTTCAAGGCTCCCAAAATTTTCGCCCCCTCCCCCACCCTATGATCCACTTCCGCTTCCATGGTTCCATCCGCTGACAGATCCACTCCCAGATATCTAAAACACTTCACTTCCTCCAGTTTTTCTCCATTCAAACTCACCTCCCAATTGACTTGACCCTCACCCCTACTGTACCTAATAACCTTGCTCTTATTCACATTTACTCTCAACTTTCTTCTTCCACACACTTTACCAAACTCAGTCACCAGCTTCTGCAGTTTCTCACATGAATCAGCCACCAGCGCTGTATCATCAGCGAACAACAATTGACTCACTTCCCAAGCTCTCTCATCCCCAACAGACTTCATACTTGCCCCTCTTTCCAGGACTCTTGCATTTGCCTCCTTTACAACCCCATCCATAAACAAATTAAACAACCATGGAGACATCACACACCCCTGCCGCAAACCTACATTCACTGAGAACCAATCACTTTCCTCTCTTCCTACACGTACACATGCCTTACATCCTCGATAAAAACTTTTCACTGCTTCTAACAACTTGCCTCCCACACCATATATTCTTAATACCTTCCACAGAGCATCTCTATCAACTCTATCATATGCCTTCTCCAGATCCATAAATGCTACATACAAATCCATTTGCTTTTCTAAGTATTTCTCACATACATTCTTCAAAGCAAACACCTGATCCACACATCCTCTACCACTTCTGAAACCGCACTGCTCTTCCCCAATCTGATGCTCTGTACATGCCTTCACCCTCTCAATCAATACCCTCCCATATAATTTACCAGGAATACTCAACAAACTTATACCTCTGTAATTTGAGCACTCACTCTTATCCCCTTTGCCTTTGTACAATGGCACTATGCACGCATTCCGCCAATCCTCAGGCACCTCACCATGAGTCATACATACATTAAATAACCTTACCAACCAGTCAACAATACAGTCACCCCCTTTCTTAATAAATTCCACTGCAATACCATCCAAACCTGCTGCCTTGCCGGCTTTCATCTTCCGCAAAGCTTTTACTACCTCTTCTCTGTTTACCAAATCATTTTCCCTAACCCTCTCACTTTGCACACCACCTCGACCAAAACACCCTATATCTGCCACTCTGTCATCAGACACATTCAACAAACCTTCAAAATACTCATTCCATCTCCTTCTCACATCACCGCTACTTGTTATCACCTCCCCATTTACGCCCTTCACTGAAGTTCCCATTTGCTCCCTTGTCTTACGCACCCTATTTACCTCCTTCCAGAACATCTTTTTATTCTCCCTAAAATTTACTGATAGTCTCTCACCCCAACTCTCATTTGCCCTTTTTTTCACCTCTTGCACCTTTCTCTTGACCTCCTGTCTCTTTCTTTTATACTTCTCCCACTCAATTGCATTTTTTCCCTGCAAAAATCGTCCAAATGCTGTCTCCCGTGTTTGTATATATATATATATATATATATATATATATATATATATATATATATATATATATAGATATATATATATATATATATATATATATATATATATATATATATATATATATATGTATCGGGGCCTGAACATACAAGAGGGTGAAAAGCGTGCAAGGCATAGAGTGTATTGGAACGAAATGGTATACCGGGGTCGACGTGCTGTCAATGGATTGAACCAGGGCATGTGAAGCGTGTGGGGGTAAACCATGGAAAGTTTTGTGGGGCCTGGATGTGGAAAGGGAGCTGTGGTTTCGGTGCATTACACATGACAGCTAGAGACAGAGTGTGAACGAATGTGGCCTTTGTTTTCCTTTCCAAGCATTATCTCGCACGCGCGCGTGGGAAGGGGGGTGCCTTTTCATGTGTGGCGGGGTGGCGACGAAAATGGATGAAGGCAGCAAGTATGAATATGTGCATGTGTATGTCTGTGTACGTATATGTACGTATACGCTGAAATGTAAAGGTAGGTATATGTGCGGGTGTGGACGTTTATATACATGAGAATGTGGGTGGGTTGGGCCATTCTTTCGACTGTTTCCTTGCGCTACTTCGCTAATGCGGGAGACAGCGACAAAGTATAATAAATAAATATATATACTCGCGACATGGTCTACAGTCGGCGTGTGTGTGTGTGTGTTGGTGGTATGTCGGTTACTGTTTGTTGATGACGCGGTGCTGGTGGCAGATTCAAGTGAAAAAATTGCTGAACCGTATTTCTGAATCTGGGCGAGTGCGTGAAAGCGGACAGTGTCGAGCATATGTGAATAAAAACAACTTTATTACGTTCACAAGTGGAAAGAAGTAAACAATTTGAAGTGTGAGTTCGAATATAGAGAAGTTGGAGGAAGTGGAGTTTCAGATACCTCGAAGTGGAACTCGCTGTAAATGGGACCAGGTATGCAGAAGTAAGCCACAAGTGGGTAAAGGGATAGAGATCCTGGGTAGAGTGAGAAGTCAAACAGAAAGCTTATCAAACCTGAACATCTCAGAAGGTAACCAAGTTGATTATCTAACCTCATAAGTAGCTTAATAAACATTCTATGACACTACGAACGACACAGAGAAGCCATCACGTAACAATGAAATGGTTCAACGAAGGGAAGGGATGATGATATAACAAAGAAATTATTTGACATTTAGAATGAAGTAGAATAGCTGAAATTGGATTCACTCGTTGATAATAGAACGACTTTGTCAAAAATAATTAAAATATAGATCCTCGAAATGAACCGAAGCGCCAGACTCGACCAAAAATTTGAGAACAATTAGAGAATAAAGAGAAAACAATATATATATATATATATATATATATATATATATATATATATATATATATATATATATATATATTATACTTAGTCGCTGTCTCCCGCGTTAGCGAGGTAGAGGAAGGAAACAGAAGAAAGAATGGCCCAACCCACACACATGTATATCCATAAACGCCCACTCACGCACATATACATACCTATACATTTCAACGTGTACATACATATACATACACACATATACATATATACACATGTACATATTCATACTTGCTGCCTTCGTCCATTCTCGTCGCCACCCCGCCATTGACAGCACGTTGACCCCGGTATACCACATCGTTCCAATTCCCTATTCCTTGCACGCCTTTCACCCTCCTGCATGTTCAGGCCCCGATCGCTCAAAATCTTTTTCACTCCATCCTTCCACCTGCAATTTGGTCTCCCACTTCTCCTCGTTCCCTCCACCTCTGACACACGTATCTTCTTTGTCAATCTTTCCTCACTCATTCTCTCCATGTGACCAAACCATTTCAATACACCCTCTTCTGCTCTCTCAACCACACTCTTTTTAGTACCACACATCTCTGTTACCCTTTCATTACTTACATTACACATATTGTCCTCAAACATTTCATTTCCAACACATCCACCTTCTTCCGCACAACCTTATCTATAGCCCATACCTCGCAACCATATAGCATTGTTGGAACCACTATTCCTTCAAACATACCCATTTTTGCTCTCCGATATATATATATATATATATATATATATATATATATATATATATATATATATATATATATATATATATATACACTTGATCAACTTATAGATCTCACGGATTATCATACTGCCAAAGTATTTCAGTCACTGACGTTGGCCAGCTCTGCCAAAAGCAGATTTTGGCAGCGCTTCACATGGGGGCCAACGAGAGGAAGGGCGTCAGACGTGCATGCAAATAAGACGAGCGAATACGATTACACACGTGAATACAAATGGGCACGATCAATACAGTCACCTGGGATGGACATTTCAATGAAACTGTTTACCAGTGCGAGTGAAAACGGAAAGGCAAATATTATAAATGCACTGCGTTCCACAACCTTGAAATTGAGTTACTGATCTATGCTGCACCATCATGGATTTTATTTTTTTGTTGTTGTTGTTGTTACACGGAGTACAGTGGCGATGAAAGGATCCGTAGTGCTGTTGACTTATGATGCTCAGGTTGTATTCACAACTGCTCGTGTGTTTGGTGAGTTATGGATTACGGGGGAAACCTCCTGCAATCATTATTTTTTCAAAATCCGAACAGGTTATGCGAGATCTTTTAGCTTCCCGATTCTTGCAAAGCGACACTGGTGCGTTTATTCCTCCAAGATATTTAGATTCATGATGAAAAAAAGTAGAATACCTGTACTCATCAGACAGCTGTAAGTGAAGGCAGGGCGTTGCATAAGTGAAAGAAATAGAAAGAAAATGAAAATCTCACGTTCATGCCAAAACTGAGATTTCTGAACCAACAGTGGAATGAATAGCTGGAAGAGATGGCAAAAGGGCAAGAGATGAAAGAGAAGGAATAGAAATGTTGGAAGGAGACAGGGATGAGGAGCGATGGTGGGGAAAGGAAGTGATATGGATGAACGAGCCAGGAATGAGAAAGGAACAAGTTTTTCCTGATCATGGATGAAATGGATGAGGAAATAGAGTTGGCTGACGAAGGGGAAGCAATGAAGACGCCGAGGACAATGGAAATCAGAGTGAGAAACTGGAAAGAGAATAAGGAAAGTAAAGAAATCTAGAAATGGCTTGTCAATTAAAAAATGAGGAAAGAGAACTGGAGACTTTAAGAACAAGATTCTGGAATAAGCTGAAGAAGAATATGGAGAAAGAAAGAGAAGGAGGAGGAGAAGGAGAAGAATAGATTGCACGGCAGCTGGGAGAAGGTGACGAGAGGGTGAGTGGATGGAGGAAAAGTAACAGGAAGGGATATAGTGAATCACGAATATGGATGTGACACGAAGCAGCACAACCTTACGACCCTTGAGCACGACAATACGACCCATGAGCAAGACAATACGACCCATGAGTAAGACAATACGATCCTTGATACTGATGGTCTAGCCTTTGACTAAACCCTTTAAAAGAGTCAGGTCAAAGGTCAGCCTATCATACTCAAGGGATGAATCGTCCCGACTAAGGGCTGTCCCGTTGTGACCAAAGATAATGGAGTTTGGGACTGTGGAAAGTAAACGGATGGGCTTTTGCCATACAAGTATTGGGTGACAGGAAGGATTTGAAACCCTAAGGGATGAGAATGGAGCATTGTGGTGGGTGTGGGGATTGTTTGATGTAGAGACTGGGAAGTATGGGGACTGGTGGGTGTTAGATGTGGGGACTGGTGGGTGCGTGGGCAAGTTCAAGACTTCACGCAAGTCTTGAAATATAAGGCGGCCTGGAAATATCTAAACCTGGTCCACTTACTGAGGACCATCTTGAAACTGAGATGACATTCTTACCTGCCATCTACACAGTGATGAAACATGGGTTGTGAATTATGTTCTGTGTGGAAAAGACTGTTCAAAAGCTCATGAAGATTGCAAGAATATATATATATATATATATATATATATATATATATATATATATATATATATATATATATAAACCTAACTAGAGACAATCGTGGAAACTGCCTCTAAATACCTAGATTCTGGAAAAGAGCTACTTAACCACATCTTCGCTCACAGAGTAACAGCCTCATTCCAGTGTCATTAATACGCGTCAAATCTCTCCGAGGAAGCAGCTCGTAGTAGAAAAAAAAAATATATTCAGAATTACATCAGTGAGAGAGGATGCTATGTCCTCAGCACCACCCTCCTTCGTGAGCCTAAACAAACGTATCAAAAGAACTCTTCAAAGTCCGACAACTTGTTTTCAGAACTCCCGTGCAAAACTTTTCCTTCTCTTGAGTCTAATGGACTCGAGGTCCCTTCTAGAATTTCTAATTAATCGAATTTGTCAGTTTGTGGAGCCCTGTCCCGACTACTGTGTGTAGGAACCTTGCTCTATGTAGCCACTCTGGCTCAGTCAACGTCTTACCTTTTGTATGTCAAGATGTGCGTACGTCATCCGTCCTCTCTCTCTCTCTCTCTCTCTCTGTCTCTCTCTCTCTCTCTCTCTCTCTCTCTCTCTCTCTCTCTCTCCCTACCTACCACCTATCTATCTATCTATCTATCTATCTATCGTTCTGGCTCTATGTCTGTCCGTCTGACACTAAATGTTTGTCTGTAATTACTTATTTGAGATCACCTGCTCGTACTGAACTTTCTCTAAAGAGTCATACAACTTTATCAACATCAGTGTATTGACAGCAATCACAATGTCATATGGCGTATTACATTCATCCATTACGTTTTCTTTTTGTAGTAAGTTTCCTGCATAGTTTCTAGCAATTGCCGTTTCATTACAATGATCTATATTATGGTCATGATCTCGAAAAGAAAAAGGTTTTTAGGTCTGTGTTGTTTCCATTCGATCTCTTTAATCCTGGTTACCTTTCTGATCTTTATATACCCCCTACATCCTCTTTTACTAGGTAATCATACTCAAGCATTGCATGACTGCTTTCAGATCTGATTTTCCAGTCCCTATAATATCATATGTAAAGATAAGATCAGGCAATCATGGTTTATCAAAGTCTCTAACTCTAATCAGTAAATTGACACACTGAACTGGTATTTTTTCCTGCACAAACTCTTAGAACTTACCTCCCCATGACGTTCTTTCCCCATGAGAATCTAATGTCTCCCATTCTATATGTTCATAACTAATATTCCCCATAAGAACATGACCATCTCAAGAGTTGTATACATGTCGTTGCGTCCTGTGGCATCCTTTTTGTTCCTTCATTGTCGCTCTTGTCATTAGAATTCTTGGAAAGATTAGGAATTATCAGTAATTTATACATATCTCTCCCAGAAGACTATCATGTATATCTCTAAACAGACTAGGTCTGGTTTTATGTCCTTAGTCAATTTTGTCTCCATTACTCCAAACAATATTAGGTTTGTCTTCTATATTCTGTCCTTGAAATTTGACCTCTCACCCATACACTACCAACTCAGCTGTATTCGTATACAGTCTTTTTAGTCCGACGTCTGCATCACTGAACATTCTCAAGCAGGAGCAGGACTGTGCTGCTCATTAGCGTCTTGACATAAACCTTTTTTTTTTTTTTTTTGCCTTGTTATTGTATTCCCCGTTTTTTCTGTATTCTTTTGGGTCTGATCACCTCTCATGATTTCTTGCGGCTTCTTAATCTACTTGAGTACTTCCTGCCTACAAACCTCCATACTTAAGATGATCATTTCCGATTATCCCTTCATGTCTAACTTTGCTATATTCATCTCAGACACTGCACTTCACACGTCTATTCTGGGTGTCTCTAGATCAGTATTTCTCCCCTCACGACTCTTTCTTCTCTGGCTGGAACAGGGTCTTCTTTCAGTCCAAAGATCTTCAACAAATCTTCAACAAATAACTCACGTCTATCTACCTCTCGTCTCACCAACGTCCATAGTTTTGGTGCTACCTATTTGTCGGCAAAATCCTACAATGTTGCTTTACCAACCTGGACGTACCTGGACTCTCATAAAATCTCTGACATCCACTGATGTCGAATACTCTGCGGTATTTCCAGACCTTCGTTCGAACATACTATATACTTTCCTATCTCGAACTGAGTAAAGAAAGAAAAGGAATCTTTCTATAGCTCCACTTTGTAATCTACCACGTCCCCTCTGGTCCAATGCCTAGAGCTTTTCCTCACCCTCTGTCACTACTTTGACTTTGTGGTTCAGTTCCCAGAATTTTCTCCTGTTTCCTATTCCCAATTTTCAACAATTCCAGGTCTCTGTGTTATGGACAGTTCCTTTTGGCAGGTCTATCACAGAACACCGAGACAAGACCCTCTCAACCAGTCTTTCTGACGCTTTCTACTAGATTATGTTTTTGTTTCCTTTGGCTTTATTCTTTCAATTGCTCTGATTTTGATATCACATCAGTATATATACTAGTTCTTAACCCTTTAGTTTTTTCCTCCGGTAGATATCATCTCTCATGATCTGATTCGATTCTTCAGTCTCCTAATTTCTTCATCCATTGTTGTAACATCTGAATTGTAACATCTGATTCTCTTTCTTTTCTATTGGGAGCGATGTTTTCGCCTTTTGGCTACAGTTGATTCATTCCTTGATTCTCTGATCTTTCTTCTTAGTTTCGAAATAACAGTGAATTTCCATTCATCAAGCCTCCTTCATACAAGACCCAGTTATCGCTATATGGTCGTACAGATTTACCTCTTATTACTCTATTTCTGTTGGAAATATTTCGCCCCGCTTAATCTAGGCTTATGGTAAAAGATATAATGGAATGGAAATCCTCAGGCCAAAAATCCAGTCTAACCCTCTTCACTTCCTCAACTTTTTAAAAGTTCACAGCCAAACCCATGTATCAAGAATAAAGAGATTAATTGGAAAATTTGCCTTATTGAAGTCAGAACACTGTAAACAGTTAATACACTTGTCAGTTGGTCATTCGTATACAAACCTTTAATGTTTTTCCCCAATGAACTTCTTAATTTACCTCATTTTAAATATTCACTTTATCTCACTGTTAACTATTTTCAAAAGATTTTTTTCCTTTACGTCTCGTCTCTCAGCAGTAATACATACCTGTATCTGCTTAACATTAAACTTTACAAAATTGCATGAACCCACCTTGTATGCCCTGACAGTAACAAAGATAAGAATCATATTCTGTGTGTTGTGCGATGCCCACATCAATCATAGTTCCTGAGAGAGTGTTACCACTTTTCCACTTAGGTTTGAATCACTGTTTATTCACCTATCCAGCGCTCTCATGTGCCTTCATGTGCTCCTCTGGTATCTCCTCACTTCCTTCAATTGTACCAAAGGTCCACTGAGGATGGGCACCGTCTGCATCTTCTCTAAAAATTGAGGTCTGGTCCTGGGTCCTCCTGTTTGTAGCAGGTGCTGGTGTGTGTTTGTGTGTGCGTCTGTCCCTCCCTCTCTCTCTCAACTCAATTTCCATTAAAGACTTAGCACGCCTGCCACTGTTCTCAATACACTGGAACTTTTCTGTTAAGCTTAGTACTTTTGTTATATCCATCCTCTTATCTCATCCGCCTGATACGCCCTGACCTGCTAGTCTATTGAATTTAGTCATCCACATATCAATGTATGATCAATATATATCACTCACACACACACACACACACACACACACACACAGACACACACACAGACACACACACACTTTCAGACATAATCTCCTCACACACGGGGAAGGTATGCAAATCTCTTAGGTGTCGTGAACATTCGACTCGGGAAGTTTTACGACGCTGTCATCAACACCTGTTCTTTCACATCCCACTCTGCCATAAACTCGGGGCATAGACGTTTGCGTATGACACAAGATGCGGGGAAATACCTGAGGAATGTTGATTAAGAGCTGTGATAGCAGCTGACATCACTGGAAGCTTTGCTGTGTCGTGATTTCAAAGTAATAAATACGTTTCTTGTATCAGGTTTCATCAGCGGGGTGTAGTACAGTGAAGGTTAGTACAACCTGTTTCCATATGTTGTACATAGATTGCATTACCCTTCATGATACCGGTAATCTGTTTAGAGTTTTCCGTTACTTTCATGTGCTGTGTTTTTCCGAGTATTTCTATATTTTGTTTGCGTTTCACTTTTCTTATCCAAGTTTTGTGACGTTTTGTCTTTCTTTTTGTACATTCCTGATGATGCCTCTGCGAAGGTGCAAGTTTGAATGTAATAAATGATGGACTACGGACAACTGGTGTTCGAGCACCTACCTAATGGCAGAACAATACTGAGAAAATTAGACAAGAAAGAAGGTCAATAACTAAATATGCTGTCGTATTCAATTCTATGTGCATCAAAGAAAACCTGCTCCCAGCATATACTAATATAAATACAAATATTATATATATATATATATATATATATATATATATATATATATATATATATATATATATATATATATATATATATAAGCAGTGAAAAGTTTTTATCGAGGATGTAAGGCATGTGTACGTGTAGGAAGAGAGGAAAGTGATTGGTTCTCAGTGAATGTAGGTTTGCGGCAGGGGTGTGTGATGTCTCCATGGTTGTTTAATTTGTTTATGGATGGGGTTGTTAGGGAGGTGAATGCAAGAGTTTTGGAAAGAGCGGCAAGTATGAAGTCTGTTGGGGATGAGAGAGCTTGGGAAGTGAGTCAGTTGTTGTTCGCTGATGATACAGCGCTGGTGGCTGATTCATGTGAGAAACTGCAGAAGCTGGTGACTGAGTTTGGTAAAGTGTGTGAAAGAAGAAAGTTAAGAGTAAATGTGAATAAGAGCAAGGTTATTAGGTACAGTAGGGTTGAGGGTCAAGTCAATTGGGAGGTAAGTTTGAATGGAGAAAAACTGGAGGAAGTAAAGTGTTTTAGATA
Organism: Panulirus ornatus; assembly: GCF_036320965.1. Taxonomy (NCBI): domain Eukaryota; kingdom Metazoa; phylum Arthropoda; class Malacostraca; order Decapoda; family Palinuridae; genus Panulirus; species Panulirus ornatus. The sequence continues at coordinate 50,629,336 of NC_092225.1, read as the reverse complement.
TCTGGGAGTGGATCTGGCAGCGGATGGAACCATGGAAGCGGAAGTGGATCATAGGGTGGGGGAGGCGGCGAAAATTCTGGAAGCCTTGAAGAATGTGCGGAAGTCGAGACCATTATCTCGGAAAGCAAAAATGGGTATGTTTGAAGGAATAGTGGTTCCAACAATGTTGTATGGTTGCGAGGCGTGGGCTATGGATAGAGTTGTGCGCAGGAGGATGGATGTGCTGGAAATGAGATGTTTGAGGACAATGTGTGGTGTGAGGTGGTTTGATCGAGTAAGTAACGTAAGGGTAAGAGAGATGTGTGGAAATAAAAAGAGCGTGGTTGAGAGAGCAGAAGAGGGTGTTTTGAAATGGTTTGGGCACATGGAGAGAATGAGCGAGGAAAGATTGACCAAGAGGATATATGTGTCGGAGGTGGAGGGAACGAGGAGAAGTGGGAGACCAAATTGGAGGTGGAAAGATGGAGTGAAAAAGATTTTGTGTGATCTGGGCCTGAACATGCAGGAGGGTGAAAGGAGGGCAAGGAATAGAGTGAATTGGATCGATGTGGTATACCGGGGTTGACGTGCTGTCAGTGGGTTGAATCAGGGCATGTGAAGCGTCTAGGGTAAACCATGGAAAGCTGTGTAGGTATGTATATTTGCGTGTGTGGACGTATGTATATACATGTGTATGGGGGTGGGTTGGACCATTTCTTTCGTCTGTTTCCTTGCGCTACCTCGCAAACGCGGGAGACAGCGACAAAGCAAATAAAAAAGAAAAAAAAAATATATATATATATATATATATATATATATATATATATATATATATCCCTGGGGATAGGGGATTAAGAATACTTCCCACGTATTCCCTGCGTGTCGTAGAAGGCGACTAAAAGGGGAGGGAGCGGGGGGCTGGAAATCCTCCCCTCTCGTTTTTTTTTAATTTTCCAAAAGAAGGAACAGAGAATTGGGCCAGTCAAAGGCCCAGTCCTCTGTTCTTAATGCTACCTCGCTAACGCGGGAAATGGCGAATAGTTTAAAAGAAAGAAAATATAAATTCTATTATAATTTTGCTTTGTCGCTGTCTCCCGCTTTTGCAAGGCAGCGCAAGGAAACAGACAAAAGAATGGCCCAACCCACCCACATACACATGTATATACATACACGTCCACACACGCATATATGCATACCTATACATCTCGATGTATACATATATATACACACACAGACATATACATATATACACATGTACATAATTCATACTGTCTGCCTTTATTCATTCCCATCGCCACCTCGCCACACATGGAATAACAACCCCCTCCCCCCTCATGTGTGTGAGGTAGCGCTAGGAAAAGAAAACAAAGGCCACATTCGTTCACACTCAGTCTCTAGCTGTCAGGTAATAATGCACCGAAACCACAGCTCCCTTTCCACATCCAGGACCCACAGAACTTTCCATGGTTTACCCCAGACGCTTCACATGCCCTGGTTCAATCCACTGACAGCACGTCGACCCGGGTATACCACATCGTTCCAGTTCACTCTATTCCTTGCACGCCTTTCACCCTCCTGCATGTTCAGGCCCCGATCACACAAAATCTTTTTCACTCCATCTTTCCACCTCCAATTTGGTCTCCCACTTCTCCTCGTTCCCTCTACCTCTGACACATATATCCTCTTGGTCAATCTTTCCTCACTCATTCTCTCCATGTGACCAAACCATTTCAAAACACCCTCTTCTGTTCTCTCAACCACACTCTTTTTATTACCTCACATCTCTCTTACCCTATTATTACTTACTCGATCAAACCACCTCTCACCACATTGTCTCAAACACCTCATTTCCAGCACATCCACCCTCCTGCGCACAACTCTATCCATAGCCCACGCCTCGCAACCATACAACATTGTTGGAACCACTATTCCTTCAAACATACCCATTTTTGCTTTCCGAGATAATGTTCTCGACTTCCACACATTCTTCAAGGCTCCCAGAATTTTCGCCCCCTCCCAACCATATGATTCACTTCCGCTTCCATGGTTCTATCCGCTGCCAAATCCACTCCCAGATATCTAAAACACTTCATTTCCTCCAGTTTTTCTCCATTCAAACTTACCTCCCAATTGACTTGACCCTCAACCCTGCTGTACCTAATAACCTTATTCTTATTCATATTTACTCTGGACTTTCTTCTTTCACACACTTTACCAAAGTCAGTCACCAGCTTCTGCAGTTTCTCACATGAATCAGCCACCAGCGCGGTATTATCAGGGAACAAAAATAACTCGCTTCTCAAGCTCTCTCATCCACAACAGACTGCATACTTGCCCCTCTTTCTAAAACTCTTGCATTCACTTCCCTAACAACCCCATCCATAAACAAATCAAACAACCATGGAGACATCACACACCCCTGCCGCAAACCTACATTCACTGAGAACCAATCACTTTCCTCTCTTCCTACACTTATACATGCCTTACATCCTCGATAAAAACTTTTCACTGCTTCTAACTATTTGCCTCCAACACCATATGTTCTTAATACCTTTCACAGAGCATCTCTTTCAACTCTATTGTATGCCTTCTCCAGATCTATAAATGCTACATACATATCCATTTGCTTTTCTAAGTATTTCTCACATATATTCTTCAAAGCAAACTCCTGATCCACACATCCTCCACCACTTCTGAAACCACACTGCTCTTCCCTACTCTGATGCTCTGTACATGCCTTCACCCTCTCAATACCCTCCCATATAATTTTCCAGGAATCCTCAACAAACTTATACCTCTGTAATTTGAGCGCTCACTCTCATACCCTTTGCCTTTGTACAATTAATTTACCTCCCACACCATATATTCTCAGTACCTTCCACAGAGCATCTCTATGAACTCTATCATATACCTTCTCCGGATCCATAAATAATAGATACAAATCCATCTGTTTCTCTAAGTCTATATCACGTACATTCTTCAGAGCAAACACCTGATCCACACATAGCGTTAGGAATATCAGAAGAAATAAAAGACTGGGTATCAGAAGCACAAAATGTTCCAAGGTTGCAATATAACTGCCCTAGGGATAGCCTACTGAAATCTGAGTTTAAGTCGTGACGAGATCTTATATATAATGAGAATGAAAAACAAAGAAAATCCTAAATATTTGCGTACGAATGAATAAGGTTGGTTGCGAGTAATGGCTAATGATCAACAAATGATTGATGGAAAATATAGTAAACCGTGATGGACACTTCTGATAGAAATGATTTAAGAAATTGGCCAACTAGAGTGACCGAGGAAAGGAAATCCGAACATGAGAGCCTCGAGTTCAGACATCTACGCGATGAGGTAGAGGACAACATGAAACTTAGCGAGAGAAGGTTCTCTAAAGATGCAAACAAATTTCTATTCACTGTAAGAGTACTGGAGGAGTTGACCAAGAAACAGTGAATTCATTGAGCCTTAGAGATAGGGAATAATAGCAAGACTGATTAAATATATAACATGGGAGCAATGTGTGTAAAACTCCTTTCCAAGTGGGCAAACAGGTAATCATGCATTTTTCAAGGATCAAAGTATTTTTGTAGATGTAAGTGTAATGCTTGCAGAGTTTGTGTTCATGCGAGTGTATGCACGTATATGATTCTACGTGCATGTATTCTCATGTGCGTATGAGTCCGCACATGTGTGTTTCTCTGCTCGCGTCTGTTTCCGTGAGCAGGCGTCCGCGTGTATGTTTTTCCACGCGACCAATTATTTGCACTTGTAAGTGTATGGGTGCGTATCTAATTACCTGTTTCAGGGTATAGGAGGGAGCTTTTCACTTTTAGGGCCCTACCAAAGAAAGGGTTGACAAATACATGAAGAATATGGTGGAGAGGTTGTGCAAGACAGAAAATAAGACAAACGGTAAACTCAGCAAGCCCTGTATCAGCAAACAACAACTGACTCACTTCCCAAGCTCTCTCATCCACAACAGACTGCATACTTGCCCCTCTTTCCAAAACTCTTGCATTCACCTCCCTAATAACCCTATCCATAAACAAATTAAACCATCGAGACATCACACACCCCTGCCGCAAACCTACATTCACTGAGAACCAATCACTTTCCTCTCTTCCTACACGTACACATGCCTTACATCCTCGATAAAAACTTTTCACTGCTTCTAACAACTTGCCTCCCACACCATATATTCTTAATACCTTCCACAGAGCATCTCTATCAACTCTATCATATGCCTTCTCCAGATCCATAAATGCTACATACAAATCCATTTGCTTTTCTAAGTATTTCTCACATACATTCTTCAAAGCAAACACCTGATCCACACATCCTCTACCACTTCTGAAACCACACTGCTCTTCCCCAATCTGATGCTCTGTACATGCCTTCATCCTCTCAATCAATACCCTCCCATATAATTTCCTAGGAATACTCAACAAACTTATACCTCTGTAGTTTGAGCACTCACTCTTATCCCCTTTGCCTTTGTACAATGGCACTGTGCAAGCATTCCGCCAATCCTCAGGCAACTCACCATGAATCATACATACATTAAATAACCTTACCAACCAGTCAACAATACACTCACCCCCTTTCTTGATAAATTCCACTGCAATTCCATCCAAACCTGCTGCCTTGCCGGCTTTCATCTTCCGCAAAGCTTTTACTACCTCTTCTCTGTTTACCAAATAATTTTCCCCAACCCTCTCACTTTGCATACCACCTCGACCAAAACACCCTATATCTGCCACTCTATCATCAAACACATTCAACAAACCTTCAAAATACTCACTCCATCTCCTTCTCACATCACCACTACTTGTTATCACCTCCCCATTAGCCCCCTTTACTGAAGTTCCCGTTTGTTCCCTTGTCTTACGCACTTTATTTACCTCGTTCCAAAACATATTTTTATTCTCCCTAAAATTTAATGATACTCTCTCACCCCAACTCCCACTTGCCCTCTTTCACCTCTTGCACCTTTCTCTTGACCTCCTGTCTCTTTCTTTTATACATCTCCCACTCATTTGCATTCTTTCCCAGCAAAAATCGTCCAAATGCCTCTCTCTTCTCTTTCACTAATAATCTTACTTCATCCCACCACTCACTACCTTTTCTAATCTGCCCACCTCCCATGCTTCTCATGCCACAAGCATCTTTTGCGCAAGCCATCACTGCTTCCCTAAATACATCCCATTCCTCCCCCACTCCCCTTACGTCCTTTGTTCTCACCTTTTTTCATTCTGTATTCAGTCTCTCCTGGGACTTCCTCACACAAGTCTCCTTCCCACACTCACTCACTCTCACCACTCTCTTACCCCAACATTCTCTCTTCTTTTCTGAAAACCTCTACAAATCTTCACCTTCGCCTCCACAAGATAATGGTCAGACATCCCTCCAGTTGCACCTCTCAGCACATTAACATCCAAAAGTCTCTCTTTCGCGCGCCTATCAATTAACACGTAATCCAATAACGCTCTCTGGCCATCTCTCCTACTTACATACGTATACTTATGTATATCTCTCTTTTTAAACCAGGTATTCCCAATCACCAGCCCTTTTTCAGCACATAAATCTATGAGTCCACAGGGAAAATGAAACACGATAAGTTCCCAAGTGCACTTTCGTGTAATAATCACATCAGCAGGGGAGACACAAGAGAGAAATATAAGTCAGATGATATACATCGAAGAGACGAAGCTAGGACGCCATTTGGTAAACATGCGATTGGATAATCACATGTTTCAATTCACTTTCCCTCCTCTCGTCCTAATACCCGTTCTCTTTCTCGAAATGAACATAATTTCCTTTCTCACTTTGGACTTGTGCAGCAACAGTAACTTAAAAAAAAAATGTAGTAGTGCTAAAATGCATTTCTCAATATAAGACGTTTGTTTCCGTTCAGTCTCAAAATACCACGATTCAGTCTTCTCACAACATAAACATTCTGGGTATAACGAGATCCATTCTATCAAGGAAACTTCCTCATATTCACCACCACAAAGCCTGCCTTGCAAACAGCTGCTTCATATCTGCAGGGGTTGTATTTGCTCTAAGTATAGAGCACTGCTCACAACCCTAGGATATTTCGGCCTCCAACTCACTTTCAGCTGGAATGGAATCACGAGACTTTGTCTCATTCATTCTTCTGACATACCTTTCCCTACGATGCCATGTTGCTGCTGCTGCTGCTTCTCTCTCTCTCTCTCTCTCTCTCTCTCTCTCTCTCTCTCTCTCTCTCTCTCTCTCTCTCTCTCTCTGGCCGCTGTCCTCTTTGAGCTGTATACTCATGCGTCCACGCCCCCCCAAAAAAAGGCTTGGACCCGAGACACGCATCTGGCTGTTGCTTCCCATAATTTGTGTGGGGAAGATCGGTCAGTCGAGACTGGATCGTTAAGATGCCTCCTTCTTCCCTCGAATGGCTAAAGTGTTGCATTCTCCTCCATCTTTCGTTCTTCCCTCCTCCTATAACCATTCCATCTTTAAGACTCAGGTCTACTGACAGATGCTGACTCCTGATTAATTTGTTTTCTTCTTCTCTTACATCATTTCTTCCAGCCAGGTCGGCATTCGCCCCTGTTGTGTCCCTCACTTTATAGAAATAATATTCACTACCATCATCATCTTATTATTCATCACCTCTTATCATTATCAAGTTATCTTTTTTTTTTTTTTACATCTGTATCTTAATCTATTTTCATTTTCTCTTTTTCTATCCTTTTGTCATGCTTTCTACTTTTCTACTTTCCAATGAGCAAGTCTTATTGTTACTTTACACGGAATTTAATAAAAGTGAAATTAAATGTTTTACGGTGCAATTTCACAAACAATTCCAATTTGCATGCTAATACAACTTCAGTGTTAAAGAAATTAGTTACATTCATACAGGCGTGAAATTGGAATATTTAATATAAAACGCAGGAGAGAGAGAGAGAGAGAGAGAGAGAGAGAGAGAGAGAGAGAGAGAGAGAGAGAGAGATTAGATCTGTGTGTGTGTGTGTGTGTGTGTGTGTGTGTGTGTGTGTGTGTGTGTGTGTGTGTGGTTACCAATTTGTAATTATTCATTTTTACTGTCCGGGGAAGGAGTTTTACAAGTGGATCCCCGTCCCATGAGCTAACTTTTTAAACTTCTGTACTCTGTTCATATTGACACTTCCATGATTCAGTGTATTCCATTCCCTCACTATCCTTGTACCACAAGGGGGCTTCTTTGTATCGTTTCTAACAAGCTGCTTGTTGTTAGTTTCGTTTTATGGGCTCGTGTTCTATCATTGCATCTTACTAAGAACTGTTCACCGTTCACATCAAGGTCGTTTTGGAAACTTAAAAGGTTGTGATCAAGTCACCCCATACCCTTCTTTCTTCGATGGTTGTACTGTGATCAAGTCACCCCATACCCTTCTTTCTTCGATGGTTGTACTATGATCAGGTCACCCCATACCCTTCTTTCTTCGATGGTTGTACTGTGATCAAGTCACCTCATACCCTTCTTTCTTCGATGGTTGTACTGTGATCAAGTCACCCCATACCCCTCTTTCTTCGATGGTTGTACTGTGATCAAGTCACCTCATACCCTTCTTTCTTCGATGGTTGTACTGTGATCAAGTCACCTCATACCCTTCTTTCTTCGATGGTTGTACTGTGATCAAGTCACCCCATACCCTTCTTTCTTCGATGGTTGTACTGTGATCAAGTCACCCCATACCCATCTTTCTTCGATGGTCGTACTGTGATCAAGTCACCCCATACCCTTCTTTCTTCGATGGTTGTACTGTGATCAAGTCACCCCATACCCTTCTTTCTTCGATGGTTGTACGAGTTTATGGCCTCCTAAAGCTTTGGATATCATTACCGAGTTGGGGTCGAGGAGGATGATAACATCACTCATGCTACCCTCTTCAGTGTGGGCTTGGCGAGATATCTTCACACCCTGGAGAGATCCCCTTCAAGGATTTATTAATTCCTTTGACTCGACTTTCCGTGCGAGTGGCAACAAAGAGGAAAACGGGTTTGGGAGATGGGGGGGGGGGGAATTGTGGCTCAAGGCACCCAAAGAGTTTAGCGGACTGCGGTAATTGCGCATCCGGGGCTCGAGAAATGTCTGTACACTCATCACAAAAGAAAGTATTGGTAATCACAGCAGCAAAGATGATTGGTTCCCTTGAATCCAAAGATGACAGAGGATGAGGCTTTTACCAAGCTCGTTTTCTTTCAACAAGATTTCTAACTGTTTTCCATATGGATGTATCAGGGGTCACTTTATTGGCCTCTCGACTATTCTCAAAGTAGGTGTACATTTGGCTTGTCTAATGATAGGAATTAGTGTAGTACGGTGCTTCCTGAAGCATACACTACGAGCGCATAAGAGCGAAAAGGGGGAACTGGAGAGTACGTGATGAGGTGGTGAGGCGGAAGAACCACAGGGAAAGTTGCGAGACAAAAATGAGGAGATGAGAGGATGCGTCGAGAGATGGAGGAGGGAGATGAACTGAACGAGATATGGTGAAAAGAAGGAAGGAAAAGAGAATCAGAAAGGACATGGTAACAGAGATCAAGAAGTGGAGAGAACTTGAATTTAATGAGCAAAGACAAGAGTTGTATGGAGATTTGATAAGGGAAGTGTAGGACATGTAATGAGAACAGAAATTAGAGGGAATGTGGTCAGAAGGAGACAAGGAAGAGCAGTTGAAGAGAGCACAGCGACCGGGTGAAGATGAGAAAGTATGGCAGAGACTTGAAGATCACGATGATACAAACCACATTCAAACCCGACATCTGGACCACAGCACAAACATGGAACACCCTTAGTTCCCTCGAAGCCTCAGTCAGAGAGCATCCAGCCCAGTCCATCGATGTACACAATGAACAATGTGTAGGGTATCTTAGCGAATCCCTCTCTCGCAAACCAAGAAACACAACATCAATACATAGACACCCCCGAGCCTAACGTGGGTATATAAATAAGGTACCATAAAAGCTTCCAGAAAATCAGCCACATGCATCCAAACACCATACACCTACCAGTACCACACTTTGACTTTTTCTTCCATTTCAACTTATCCCTTCCCCCGTCTCATCTCTTCGTCCTCTTTTCAAACCATTCCATTACAATGAGCAGAAAAAAACGGAACTAACAAAAAAAAATCGTGAAATATGATTTTTAAAAAAAAATTGAATCTTTTTCAAGTACGTGCTTAGTCTTGTGCGTAGTTTTCAAGAGAAAAAAAGCAAAATTTATAACTCTAAAAGAAGATAAGATGTGGGGAGGAAAAAAAAAAGCAGAAAATCAAGAATTTGACATAAGGAAAATGGAGGATGGGTTTGTTTTCAAACGGCACTGATGATAAATATTGTCCCTTCGGATTTTAGTCTTATAGAAAATGGGAGACGAAAAACATAACATCTTATGGTAGCGCTAAAATAATTACGCCCAGTCTCAGCGAGTCAAAAATACGACTCATAAACACAGTCTTGTGGCAACTCTGTCCAGGAAACAGTGAGACAGTTTGAGAGACTTACTAAATTAGCGCCCGAGGGAGGATTTCTGACGTTATCAGATATTCAGTTGTTGTTTTCATTGAGTTGATGCTCAACCCGAGACGAGAAACGGAAGTGCGTTGAGCAAAGACAGGGAGATTTTTATTTAGCCATAATTTCAAAGTTTTTAAAAAGATTTTCTTTCATTATCGTATCTTATACTATTAATTATCTTGGTAATTATCTTCGCGGCAGCAAAATTGTCCGTTCTTCCTGTGTTTGTTTTCTTATGTGAATAATTCATAGGGTTGGTATCTGGCAGTACGCTTAGGAAAACCATTTCCCAGGCACTTCTTGGAAGACGACCATCTGCGTCTCGTTTTCTGTTGCCTTCCAGAGTTTTCAACTTCTGGTGTTGTAACGTCTGCACATTAAATTGCATCCGCACCACAATTCCTCCGAATTATTTTTCTCTCCCGAAAAAAAAAAAAATGGAAAATACAAGGGTCAAGGCGCAATCTAGAGATGTTTATAAAAACATTTCGTCTCGTAAAAGACTTTCTCATGATTTATTTCCTGGTGTCGGGAAGCAATCTCGTTGTTGCTGATGATGATATTGCGTTTCAACAATGCTAAAGTCACCCAATTTTTTTTTTTTCTTCTTCTTCTTCCCACTTCTCCTCCTGCCACGTTAACCACTCCTTTGTTTTTCAATCTTAGCTCTCTCTCTCTCTCTCTCTCTCTCTCTCTCTCTCTCTCTCTCTCTCTCTCTCTCTCTCGGGGGTCTGGAAATCCTCCCCTCTTTTTTTTTTTTTTTTTAATTTTCCAAAAGGAACAGAGAAGGGGGCCAGGTGAGGATATTCCCTCAAAGGCTCAGTCCTCTGTTCTTAACGCTACCTCGCTATCGCGGGAAATGGCGAATAGTATGAAAGAAAGAAATATATATATATATATATCTCAAACGCATGTCTGTTACGTGTCGACAATACATTATGATCTAAAATTAATATACTAAAAATGAGATGTGGCCATGAGATTAAAAGAAATAATATTGAATGATACAGAAGATATGTACATGACACAGAAGATAATCAAGCAATTGAAAATGAGTCGAACATTATCTTTTTTTATCCTTACCGTCACCATGTTGCTCTCTCTCTTATTGTTCTCCAATCTAGTACAGTTTTACATAATGTATCTAAACAATCAAGTTTCCTCTCCCCGCTACCCATTAGTGCACCTGCATCTATCCCTAGCCAGAGCCAATTCCATTCTGTCATGCAAATGTCCACAGCAATCGAATATGTCAACGTCCAGCGAGCTGAGCTTTAAGCACGGCAGATCTCATCAGTGAGATGAGTTTACATGAGGATTGGCTTCTTCGGTGAAGTGAGTTTACAGCAGAGTTTGCTTCTTCAGGGAAGTGAATTTACAGCACAGCTCGCTTCTCAGTTAAGAAAAAGCAAACTGTGGTGTAAACCCACTTCTTCAGTGAAGTGAGTTTACAGCACAGTTCGCTTCCTCAGTGAAGCGAGTTACAGCACCTTCCAGTACCGGCTCACGACACGACACACCTTCCAGTGCCACAGACCTTACGATCATCAACACTTCTGAAAATCATTAAGAAAAAAAAAGAATAAAATGTACTGACCACTATCGACTTAATCAAAATGGTAGGAAATTTCAGACTCAAATCCCCGACTCTATTCTCTTATTTCAGGGATCATCTTTATTGCTCTCCTTTAGACCTCCTCTATACCATCTCTTTTTATGTTTTCAAACGTCTTGTGACCTAACTTGAGAATCATGTGCTCAAATGAGTCTCATACGTATCGTGCACTGATTACCGAACACTTCCTTAACCATGTGCTTGAGAGGAATGTTTTGATATTTGCAACCCGACTGTCTGACACTTTTGAAAAGTCTCCTAACGTGACGATCTAGCGAGAGGTTACCTTCTGTGACAACCCCTTGTAAGTCTCTCTCTCTCTCTCTCTCTCTCTCTCTCTCTCTCTCTCTCTCTCTCTCTCTCTCTCTCTCTCTCTCTCTCTCTCACCCAAATTCCTGTGGTTTGCTTCTTGCTATAGTGTATATAAATAATATTGGTATCGAAGCTTTTTTTTTTTTACACTATGCCCCAGCTTGATCAATTTGCATTGACCTGGAATGAATATCCTCAGCCATGTAACAGAACAGCTTTAAATTTGTCCAAGTCCCTTTTTTTCTTTTCAGTTAACGCAATCTTGGGTTGGGTGTATACAGACTTCCACGCCCAGGATTCGATCCCATACGGGTCCGAACCTGGGCTGGCCCGTCCTGACTCATGTCAGTATCTCTAAACGCTACACCACGTAGGCCCATTATGTGTGTGTGTGTTTTGCCTGATCCTGTGTACTTTAATGTCCGTATGATGGCCTCTGGGTCTGTGATGCGCGTCTGTGTGTGAGAGAGAGAGAGAGAGAGAGAGAGAGAGAGAGAGAGAGAGAGAGCACTGCCACTTTCTTTCGTCCCCTCCCATCCTGCCTCCTCCTCCTCTCCCTCTCATCCCAGCTCCCCACACAGTCCCAGTCTTTCTCTTTCTCTCCCTCTCCTCCGTTTCCACGTTATCCCTTCCTCATTTACCACATCCCACTGTCTTCATTCACCACTTTCCCACCTCCTCTCCTCCATCTCCTTTCCAGGCCCCTACTCTCCCCTAAGCAACTCCCCTCACACGTCCCCTCACACACAGCTGCCTCATTCCTCCCTTTCCCACCCTCGCCCTCCCCCCCCCTCCCAACCTTCGAACTCCCTTGTACTCCCTAGTGCTCCTAACGTCCCTCCCTTCATCCTTCACCTCCAGCCCAGGCTCAAATGGGAGACCGTGTGAGGTGGTTATGGTGGGGGAGGGGTAGTTGATTATCGGTGCGAAATAGAAGGGGAGGAAGAGGAGGAGGAGGAGGAGGAGGAGGAGGAGGAGGAGGAGGAGGACCTAAGAATTCATCTCCGATTTTTGCATCATTCTGGTCGACGTTTCTAAGACCTTCAAGGCATAATTGTTCCCCTCGAAGTTCGTCCTTTAATGTCTTTTATTGACCTTGTCTTCTCGGCCGTGTTAAGCCATGTTTCTTTCCCTCTAACTTTGCCACCAGATATTTCCATGAGCGAAAGAACTTTTGGCAAACGTTTTATTCGCTTTACGTTACGGATGTAGGTACTATTAGTGTTCTGCATTCCGATTAATCTGAAAGAATTACGCATTTCTCTTTTTTTTCCCCCGTCTTCGATCGCCTGGATCTAGAAGTGATCAGAGACACAAAATGAATTATATTTGCAGAGTCAAACCCGATACAATATTAATACGGTTACATGACTGACCTTGATACCCTCACGTACTATTGCTGGATGTTAAATATTAGCAAACAGTAAAGGAGCCACATCAACCAATATACTGAAGGATGTGAACTGATAAATCCCCAAGGAAGAACAATGAAACAATACCATGTTTCTGCACTAACAGGTGAACATTACTCGTACAAACAGTGAAAAGCAAAACATTACAATAATCATTATCTAAGAATGCTATTCAGGTAAACGGTGATATCACTGAACCGGCTACATGTCAGTGAACGAAGATTTCTGAATGATAATCCTACAGTCATAGTTCTATACACTCCCACAAAGCAACCTGAGCAAACGCTAGAGGAGCCATGCTGTACTGGGCGAAGGCAACTATAGTGAACCAGTTAAACAGTATCAGTTGGAGAAACAATTCTCAACACAGATACGTAACGAAAACTGTCGAGGCACAGCCTGGTTAAGCAACCTTAATAAACTCTCTCTCATCATAGGATCTAAAGAAACCCCCTCCCCCCAAACACACACACACACACACACACACACGCACACACACACTGGTCTACTTCGTGTAATGGTTTGCGTTACTGACCATAAGTTCAGCACGAGCCAGCCCAGGGTGTGACCCGCATAGGTTCGAATCCTGGGAGTGGCAGTCAGCTTACACAGAACCTAAGTATTTATCCTCCCCACGGGAGTGGTCGAAAATGGGATGGTGTGTGTGTGTGTGTGTGCATTTACCTCAAAAACCCTCATAAAATAATGATAATATAGAAAATGTTGCGATACACATACGTTTAGCATCAAGTTCAAAGTTCAGGCTGAAGGACCCAGCAACCAAGCCAATGAATAAAGATTCTTTTTTTTTTTTTTACCTATGAAAGGACGATCCACAGTGAAACCAACAATTTGCGAAAGGATAGCTCGGGCGAACCTTAAAGCCATCATGAACAAAAATCTGGGAGCGCTGTATACACTTCTACAAAAGACCTTCTGGTACACTCAAAAAGTCAGGATAACAGACAAACCCCACAGAAGCCATGTTGGGACAGCCTCAGTGTACCACCATCAACATAGCAAAACACAAACCCCACAGAAGCCATGTTGGGACAGCCTCAGTGTACCACCATCAACATAGCAAAACACAAACCCCACAGAAGCCATGTTGGGACAGCCTCAGTGTACCACCATCAACATAGCAAAACACAAACCCCACAGAAGCCATGTTGGGACAGCCTCAATGTACCACCATTAACATAGCAAAACACAAACCCCACAGAAGCCATGTTGGGACAGCCTCAGTGTACCACCATCAACATAGCAAAACACAAACCCCACAGAAGCCATGTTGGGACAGCCTCAGTGTACCACCATCAACATAGCAAAACACAAACCCCACAGAAGCCATGTTGGGACAGCCTCAATGTACCACCATCAACATAGCAAAACACAAACCCCACAGAAGCCATGTTGGGACAGCCTCAGTGTACCACCATCAACATAGCAAAACACAAACCCCACAGAAGCCATGTTGGGACAGCCTCAATGTACCACCATCAACATAGCAAAACACAAACCCCACAGAAGCCATGTTGGGACAGCCTCAGTGTACCACCATCAACATAGCAAAACACAAACCCCACAGAAGCCATGTTGGGACAGCCTCAGTGTACCACCATCAACATAGCAAAACACAAACCCCACAGAAGCCATGTTGGGACAGCCTCAATGTACCACCATCAACATAGCAAAACACAAACCCCACAGAAGCCAGGTTGGGACAGCCTCAGTGTACCACCATCAACATAGCAAAACACAAACCCCACAGAAGCCATGTTGGGACAGCCTCAATGTACCACCATCAACATAGCAAAACACAAACCCCACAGAAGCCATGTTGGGACAGCCTCAATGTACCACCATCAACATAGCAAAACACAAACCCCACAGAAGCCAGGTTGGGACAGCCTCAGTGTACCACCATCAACATAGCAAAACACAAACCCCACAGAAGCCATGTTGGGACAGCCTCAATGTACCACCATCAACATAGCAAAACACAAACCCCACAGAAGCCATGCTGGGACAGCCTCAGCGTACCACCATCAACATAGCAAAACACAAACCCCACAGAAGCCATGCTGGGACAGCCTCAGCGTACCGCCGCAACAGAGCAAAACACTCGGCTCTCACAGACTGAGAGACCGCCAGTAGCGAGTCCCAGGCGGTGTCGGCGAGGATTACTCAGTGGCTGACGCGAACAAGACGGATCACGCCAACTTTGACCCCCCTCCTCCTCCTCCTCGCTACTGCTCTGTGTGAACCCGCGCCACCTACCTGCTGCTGCTGCTAGCACCATTGCTGGTGTGGAGGATCATGGGTGAACAGGGAAGGAGGGGGGTTACATTTCTTGATAAAGGGCGACGCTACTGGAGTGGAGGATCATGTCACTGAAGCAAGGTTTATTGCTGCCTGCAAAAGTAATCATTCAGATGAGTAACTGTTGTCTTGTGGTTGTAAGGGTATTGGGCCGAGTGATACAGTGGGGAATGTTACCCATGAAAGACCACATGTTACTGGAGTACCTGCAGTTGTGAGTCGTTTTTCGGGGTGGTTATTATTGATGTCCTCAACACGGGCACTGCTGCCAGAGGAGGAGCGTGTTATTGTTCTGGTGACTGTATCGATGCTGGCGTCATGGTGGATTCGAAACTGTGATCGTTGATGCTGTCAGAGTAAGTAATACTGTCCTCCGAGTAGGTGAGCTGCAGTGTAATAGGGTGAGTTTTGTCGTTCTAGGTGTCTGTCACTGCTGTGTTAGGAACGTTACAGAAAAGAAAGCACATTAGTTGTCGTTTTGGGGGGGAGGCAGAGGATGTTGTGGGGTGATGCTGTCCAAGCGATGATATGCTGTTACTGTTACTTGAGCAAAGGCGTCGCTGTTAGGGCCACGGCGTGGTGTTACCTTGGAGCATGGCATGTTGCCTATACAGCACAGTAGTTGCTGTTGGTTCATATCAAGGCTTCTCAAACTGTGGCTCACGGGTCATATACGGGCCACGATGGTCTCTGATGCACGTTGTATCCCTCTAGGACACTCGGTTCCCTCGATGGTGCATACCCGGGTCGCAACACGTAATGACTTGTGAAAAGTCAGATGAAAAGTCTCACTGAACAAAAGCTCGAAAAGGTCCTGTTTCCCATTTTCCATTATCATGGCTATTCATTTCATTATCTTTTATTGTCATACACAAGAAAGTAATAACGGTTACTTTGCAAACATTACAATAAAAACAGCGAGAACTTGACAGCTTTAACAAGGCGGCGGATCACAAGCTGTCCTGAACAGACTCATTAGACACAGACTTCAGGAGCCCCTGGTACTAGAGATGCTCGCTCCTTCTGGAATATAACACACTGATGCTGATGGTGAGCACGCTGTTGCTGCTGTTGGAGTGAAGCATGTTGCCTCTAGAGGAAGGCAACTTACCGGTGGAGTACGGTATGTTACTGCTGCTGCTGGAGTAAGGCTTGTTCCTCTTGAAATAGGGAATGTTATTGCTGCTTGGGTAGGGTGTGACAGCTGCTGTTTCTGCTGAGGTAAGGCACGTTGCCTCCGGGTTAGACCATGATGCCTCTGAAGAAGGGCATGTTGTCTCTGCTTCTGCTGGAATAAGGCACACTGCCTCTGCTACTTCTGAAGTAAGGTATACTGCCTCTGCTGCTGCTTCTTCAGTAAAGCATCTTGCCTCTGTTTCAGTTGGAGTGGAACACGTTGCCTCAACTCCTTGTGGAGTAGGTTAGGTTCCTGCTGGATTCGGGCACGTTGCTAATAGGGTAAGTGATGAAGTCGACAAAGATGATTTGTACTGATGCTTGTTGTAACTGCTAGGGGAGATGTGGGATAGAATGTTGATGGAAGGGATGGTTTAGGATAGAAGGATGAAAAATACTGCCTTTTCCAGGAACATCATTTTTCTTGGCTGATGGCAAGGCTAATTTACCTAGAGTTAGACAAGTTGGGAATTTTTCTTTTTCGTTTTTTTTGCTGTTTAGGGTAACTAATGAGCCAGTTAAGATGGACCGGCTACTTTTACTGCATTAGTTGAGATGGTTAGGCTACTGTTTGGTAGGACTGCATAAAGCAGGCAAAAACTGTGACAATGGTGGCAAAATTAATAGCCAAATAAATACTGGCGAAGAATCTCTTAACTCTGCCCTAATACAATTTGCTGAGAAATCTATTTACGACGTGAGCATATGAAACCAAGTTCAAGCAACACAGGAGGATCTTGTTTATGTAGTTGTGTTAGAAGAGAGTGTTACAAACTTTCACCAACAGATCATTTTCCCGCAGCTTTCATCACAGCTCGTGATGCTGGTCAACACAGTAGTGTATTAATACCTAATTGTAGTCTTGCATGTTTTTGTTGCTCTTCACGTTGCTCTGAAAGGATGGGCCGGATGACATTGTCACTGAAAGCTATATGGACATACAGCTGGGATAGCTTGGATAGCTTCAGTCAGAGATTCATAGCAGTAGAGGGAGGATATATGACCATGTGGAACAGAAGAGTCATTTTCCAGAACTAAACCAAAATGGTGGAATAAGGAAACAACGAACTGCTCAATGTCTCGGAATATAACACACAAGAAACTCACAGAGCAAAAACCAGCATGACAGAGTATGTTTAGTGGATTTGCGTAGAAAAATTAGGCAGAAAAAAAGAACTTGTGCGTTAAAGTAAGCACCAATATGACGCATATCTTAATAAGAATAGCGAAAGGAGCTCCCTCATTTTTCTAAGTTATGTCAAAAGTATGAAAGTTAATGACTAGTCAACTGGATCATTAATAAACGGTTAATGGTGACTTAGCTCAAGACTATGATGAACCCATGACAAAAACCTTGAATACCTTCATCAGTGGTTGCTACTGAAGACACAGGTCTTGTTCCAGATTCAGTCACACCGCTAACAGAGAAGAACATTTTTGCATCATACTGAAATCCACTGTTGAGATATGTTGTCAGCGTTAAATATAAAGCAAACAAAATGCTAGGTTCTGATAAGTTTTATCCGAGAACAGTAATAAATGCTAAAATTGTGAGAGTTAAGCCATTGACTTTCTTTTTTAATAAATCAAATGCTCCTAGAACAGTTCTAGAGAACTGGATGTTTGCCATTGCAACTCAGATATCCAAAAAAGGGAATAAGTACCTAGAGGATATTATCGCCAAGTTAGCTTTATTTCTATGGATTGATACTTAGGGAAACCATCAATCAAGACAAGACTGTAGATCATTTTGAGAATCGCCACATAATCAACGATTCCTAGCATGGTTTTCGATGAGACAGTTCATGTGTAACATACATGTTTGATTTCTTTTGTGTTACTGTCAACGTGCATGATGCAAGCATAGAAGTTAATGTTATACTTTAGATTTTTAGAAATTATTCGATAAATTTTCTCATTAAAAACAAAAGTCGCATGGTATAGGTCGGAATTCTACTTCGGTGGTCAGAAAACTGGGTGTCTGGTCGTAAAGAGAATGGTTAGACGTAACAATTGGTGTGCTACAGGGAGAAGTACTGGGACCAATTCCCCTTCTCATGACATTAACGACTTTGATAATGGATTCTGTTGTAAGATATGAACATTCACAAACGAAAGTAAGCTTATAGATAAAGAAGCAATATACATGAAGTCCTTAAATCTGCAAGTTGACGTAGAAAAACTGATAGACTGGGTTCACAAGTGGCAAATTAATATTGTTATTTACAACTGCTGTTCTACACAATTGACAGTAAAAATAGAAGGCAACCTGCTTCAAGAATTCTGTCGAGGTGCAAAAGTTACATGGAGTAAAAACCTCAGATGTAATAACCTCAGGTGACCTGAAGCCATGGAAGCAGCGTTTAGAAGCAATAAAAAAAGAGTTAACAGAATTCAAAGCTTCATGGGCAGGGCATTCGAACCAAAACCTGAAGAAATCACTCTATACTGTTTACATTCCACTGGTGCGTCCCCACCTTGTATATTGTGCTCAGTTCTCGTCCTCCTACTTGAAAAAAAGATGGATAGACTCGATATGGAATAACGGCAAGATACGATGATGATCCTTGAACCGAGAGGCAAATCCTGGACTACTTGGAAAAGAGAAGCTTAAGTGGTGATTTTTACAGATAATCAAGAGTGATCAAAACGCTTTGATGATCTCCATCAATACAGCTATTTACGCCAACATTTGTTTAATCACTCGTATTAATGGAAGCAAACTTGTCGGGAAACTTTATTTCGAACAAGGCAAAGTACATTTTCTGCAGAGGAATTGTTAGAATGTAGAATGATTAGAAGAAGAGTTGAAAGGAACAATAGAGTGACGTTTAAAAAGCACACTTGACAAATATTTCGCTTCAAGTCTACGACTAACACCAGTTGATCCTGCGTGATTATACATAGAGATTACAGGTATCTTTCCTCGAAGTCAATTATTTGCTTTTCTGCTTTGTATTCAAGCGAACAAGACATTGCTTTTAGAGCTATTTTAGACGGACAGGCTATGATGCTGCTAGTGGTACTCGAGATTAGGGAGCTACTGTAACTAGGGTAAGTGACCTGGGAGTATTGATAAGACTGCTACAGCGTAAGAACATCAACTTGGGGCTATTGATGGGGGTGTTACGGTCTGAGGGGAACAGTTACTTAGGGCTAATAATGGTGCTGCAACAGTGTAACTTGGGGCTACTGACGGGGCGGTAAATGTGTGAGGGGAAAGTAGCTTGAGGCTAATTGATAAGGCTGGAGTAGTTTGAGGGAGGGCAGTTACCTGGGGTTATCGACGGAGCTCCTTTGATTTAATGGAGCAGTCTCGTGTTTCGTAGGTCAAGTCCATAAGGCAAGGTACATTTCCTGTATCCAGTCAAAGAGCAGAAACTACCGCCACCGCTTGAAATGAGGTAGGGTAAAATTTTGTCACGGCTTGTTCAGGGCAGGTTAGGGAAAATGGATCCTAATTCTAATGAAAATAAGGGTCGTGGGGCCATTATTACCACAGCCATCCGCTGTAGAAGAGCGATAGTGTTATTGTGGATGCTGATGAGGTCATTCTGTAGGGAGGAGGAGGATTAGGTGGTTGGTGGAGAAGCCGAGTCTGATGTGAAGAGGGCAAATTAGGAAATAAGGTGGGGGAAGTGGGGTGTGGGGCGTTGAAGGAGAAATAGGTGTTGGAGGTTAATTGGATGGAGATGGGAAGAGGAGGGAGGAGTGGAGGACGAGAATCTTGTAGGGACGAGGGGAGTGTGGAAATTAAGCCAGCAAGTGGGAAGAATAGGGAGTGTGGGCTGAGGAAGAAGGATGTGCATGGGAGAGCATGGGAAGGCTAGATAGCTGGACACCCGAGGGTTCATACAGAGTCTATTTTGGAGGCCTAGAAAGGTGGTATAAACAAGACAACAAAGCAGACGGCATATCCCCACCCACCTTTCCCTCTGGATCAACAGCCAGTAGGAAAAAAAAAAAACGGAAAAAGACTTTTAGAAATGGAGATTTGGGGAACGTACTGCCGAGGGAAATGCATTGGGAAGTGTTGGCAGAAAACGTCCCTGATAGTTTAACATCTTCAGTTTTGCGGCTGGATTTTGAAAAAGGACGAAATTAATAGCAAACTGGAATTTTTACTGAAAACATAAGTAATTGTCTAACCTTGAATTTGAAAGCATTTATTCTCCCATTTGTTATATTGTAAGCAGCAAAAAGATTGTTCTCCGTACCTATACTCACGATCAAACATCACTTAGCAATCTTATATCGAAGGGTTTACGTAGGTCCAAGTTATATATCAAGGGACATTTTGGAGTCAAGTTCAGTCGTGCTCGTTCAATATCTTTTATGCTGATGATCGGTTATTTTCCTCTAGCAATTGAACAATTTTGTCTCTAATAATCGTTTCTTACACTTTTTTTAAGATATTCAAAAAAGGGTAATGGGACGGTGGTTCTAGGCATCTTCTTTAAAGACATTTAAAAAAAAAGATATTGTTCCATTTACTTCATTTTCTGCTTCCCTTTTTTGAAAATCATTGTTCCATTCACCTAATTTTCTGCCTCCCTTTATGAATATTATTGTTCCATTCATTATGCGCTTTCCATCCCTCATTATCTACTTCATTTTTCGAAAATTATTGTTCCATTCATTAGTCACTTTCCTGCGGATTCATTTTTTAATACTTTGGAGATCGTGAAAGCTATTTGCTGGCTAGTTACTATCAGTGTTGTGGGGGATATATCGTCTGGAGTAAGGGAGCGAGGTGGGAAGGAGGCGGGAGTCGGGTGGTTGAGAACCAGAAAAGTGTGTGGGGTTAGGAAGCTGAGAGGGAAGATGTGAGGAAAGAGACCAACAGAAGAGGACGACAGAGGAAGCTGGGAGGGAAGATGTGTGAGGAAAGAGAACAACATGAGAGGACGACCAAGCAGCCAACATGTGTGGGAGTGTCGCCTCCTGTGAATGATGCTAGCTCGCTCTTGCCCCTCGCTGCTACTTAAGACCACCTCATCACTTACGGATTTGCATACTTAAGTATTTTGCCATGTACATACATACATAATCACCCATGAACATACACTATTTACGTGTCTAATCACTCTAACATCTGTTGTTGCAACTAAACCCTGATTCTGTAGCAACTATTTAGATATATGACTTTCTACAGTAATATTCAAGCAACACATTTCATTCCTGCGTCCTTGTTTTGTATAAGCTACATTTTGCGAGATTTCATTTTTTGTCAATCATTTTTCTGCGTGGGATAAAGCGAAAAATATCAATATGGATGTCAAATGCATGACGATTCTCGAACTTCACCCTGGGACACATGAAACAGACTTAAAACTACTTATCATAATTTCATGACAGAAAAGTAACTCATGATTTCATAACGATGATAACAATAGGAATTACATCTGCAGAGAGGA
The DNA here is from genome assembly GCF_036320965.1 of Panulirus ornatus. Lineage (NCBI taxonomy): Eukaryota > Metazoa > Arthropoda > Malacostraca > Decapoda > Palinuridae > Panulirus > Panulirus ornatus. The sequence goes on along the minus strand of NC_092225.1, from coordinate 50,607,560 downwards.
GCAACAAGGCTGGCGCACCAGTGTCGGCATCAACCACAACAACAACCATAGTAATCAAAGAAATTTGCATAAATATACATACGCCTGACCCCATTCTACAAAATTGTTCCAACATACAAATACAACAGGACAGGACCACTCCCGTGTGTGTGTGTATATATATATATATATATATATATATATATATATATATATATTTCCTTGCGTGTCGTAGAAGACGACTAAAAAGGTTAGGGCTGGATACTGTAAATCCACCCCTCCTGTGTAACTTTTGCAGCGGGTCTTGATGCTACCTTGCTACCTTCGTTGTCTTCTATGCAAGCCTCGCACTGTCCTACATGTTCAGACCCCGAACACTCAAGGCTTCTTTCACTCCGTCCTTCCACTTCCTTGTCTTTTTCCCTCCATTTTCCGACTTGTGTACAAACTCGTTCATTCTCTTCATATTATCCATGTCTCTTCAGCTCTCACATGCATACTCCTTCCTACTACATCTCTCTCCTACTTTATCATCTATTCGATCAGACTTCCTCACATCACATACTGTCTTCAAACATTTCATTTCCAACACCTTCATCCTCCTCCGTACCTTTCTACCCATTCAACACCGTTGGGATTACTAAACCATCAAACATACCCATTTTACCCTCACAGACAGTGACATCTCTTCCTACACACTCTTTGCGTTGAGGACCTTAACTCCCTCACCCACGTTATGACTCACTTCAGCACCCATGATTCCATCTACTGCCTTGCTTACGACCAAGTATCTAAAACAAAACCCTTTCTCCAGTTTTTTTTATTCAAACTCACACCGCAATTCATACTCCAACATTGTTACCCACTGCTGAAGATGATAACTTTTCTCTTACTCACATTGATTCTTAACTTTCTCCTTTTTCACTTTCTCCCAAACTCAGACACCAGCTTCTGCAGCTTCTCACTTCAAGCTGCTACCAGCAGAGCGTCATCAGCAAACGGCAAAAGAATCGCCCCCACCCCCACCATCCACCCACCCAACCCCACCCTCCCCCCGATTTATATACCCCAGGATGTCCACTATCGTAGATCTCTGATCATCAGATCCCGAAAAAGACCATATCAAAAGTAGCACAGGCGATAATCAACCCTGGACTGCAGTTCACCATTGTAATCAAATTTGCTAGATCGCACACCTGCGACATCCTGACTGACTCTGTTGACGTGGCTCACCCACCCTGCATGCAAGGGCTGAAGGTGTCTTACCTGCACATGGAATATCAACATATTAAACTTGACCATTTCATCCCTGTAACTATTTGCTGCAAATACTATGCATTCAACGACCACACCACAAGGGAATGTAAAAACCCCACATGACTTTAAAAAGATTTGCTCTTTCTGTGCAGGACATGACCACAACATGGATCAATCACTCAACTTCTTACTTCCACAAGTGCGCGAACTGCAAAGAGGCCAACCTAACCATGGCCGTGTGATTCAAGCAAAGATAAGATGTCCTGAAAATCAAACAAGAAATTAATGAGAATGATGTTCGTCCTAATCTTACTTTCTCTCGCATTACATAACCGGAACAGGAAAATAACACCCCCATGATTCCGCAAAAAATTCCAGAGAACAGCCCGGGTGATGATACAAGATTTGACTTTGGACAACCAAACCCCTGGGTCAAATCAGGATATATTAAATCATGCTTGAGGAAAACATGGTTTACCAGACCCCCTACTGGAGTATGACGAAGAGGAGTCATTGCTCATAATTGTAAAAACCGTAAGTTTTATAGCATTTGGTTCAATACGTCCTTGTAAAAAGCTACACTGAACCAAAAAACGCGAACGAACCCACCGCAACAGACCACAACACACGATGGGATCTTACTGTAAATAGTTGATTTCTTATATATAATCTTGATACGTAATCCAGTCATTGTCGCTCGACCGTTGTGAGCTTCACCTCCCTATCAAATTGCTGAATAATCTATTCATTGTTGCTCAATCCTTGTGAACAATTTTCTTTTTATGTAATCTATAATTTGTATTTCGGTCAGTGGGGCCCACCCGTCCCTCGACCTTTTGTGTACTCCGTATCCTATTTACCGCCACCGTCCACAGGATGGGTAGGTGTGGACAACTTATTTGACGGTTTTACGGCAAAAATGAAATCGACACCAACCACAATGGACACTGCACACCTGAGAGAACGTTCTAGAGAACATTCCCTCCATCATGTCCCTGTCACAGTCGATCGCCCAGGACGACCGTAGCCTTGGCCTCTCTCAATCCTTGGATAAATACCTCATCGATCTCCTCTTGCCCAACACACCACGAGAAAGCGATCAGCCAGCCTCACAAACACGATCCTCACAGTTAACCACAGACCTCTCTTTACCACATAAGCACAACTTCAAGAAAATAAGTTCCTTACAGTTCCATACCAACGAGTCTTTGCTGAGCCAGACAACAACCAAGAGCAAAGGACGAACCAGAGGCAAATGGAAGTAATTCTTACCCAGTATAGTGAACATTTCTGCAGAACGCGGAACACTGGACGGACAGACGATATGACCTTGCAGATGTTGTCACAGTGGAAAGCCAATGATTCCTTTGGGGTCTTGTTATCATCATCAGAACCTCCCTACGGTACTGGGCATTTCAACGCGAGACATACATTTCTAACACTCATCCACAAAAAAAAAATAGCAGATATATCATGAAATCAATGAAAGGCTTCTGTGCTCAAATCTGGGCCTAAATATTGTCAACCTTTATAGGCCAACACCCTACATAACACCCACGTTTGTCAGGGTAACCTGACTAGCATTGATCATGTCAGCATGATAATCATATCATCCGCTCCAATCCTCACACCCGGAACACCACGACTAGCCAGCCACCCAACGTGCACACTGGGGCCGCTTCAGTGAACTGGTGAACATAGATTCCCCTAACACTGTCCTTGAAGGGAAAAACGATGAGAAAATATAGACGAAGCACAATACCAGCGGTATGAAATAGATGAGTAAGCGCGATCAACTGCAGACCTGCCATCACCAGATACAAAACATTAGTCATGTTCACCTTCCACACAAGAAATCACAGAAACTAAATCTCGTTTCACCAATATTCTAAAGTACTTAGACTCCCAAGGCTGGAGATATATGATCTATACCAACAATGTGGAAACCTACGATTGTCTCAATGGGAAAGGCAAGATAACAACACAACCTGCACTGGAAAACAATCAACACTCGCTCAAAAATACAGTAACCCAAAAGTCTTCTGGGATGGTGATAGATGTTTACTAGGGAATGCCTAAGACACGACCAAACACAGGATGATAACTACAGCAAGATCGATGGTGACCGACGTATGGCTAACTAATTCGTGAACACGTGGAAATAGGTGTTCAAAATCACGCCGGAAGGTAATAGAAATTTTAAACCTAAGATCACGAGGATATGACCGACTGGCTGACCCAGATTAAGGAGAGAAACCCACATCAGACCATCGACTGAACTAGACTAACTCCCCACTAACAGCCACTCAACGAGCATTAGCATGCCAGAACTACAAACTGCCAGAGAAGACTAAGATTTCCGCCCCATTAAAAATAGTAAAACATTAGAAACAAATCAGCATCTTATCTCCAAAAGATCATCAACACCTCTTAATCGTTTACAACGCTCCTAGTGAACACTCAACACCTAAAGGTTTACAACACTACTGAACACAGGATGTTTTTCTCGCATTGTCAAAGACGCCAGAGTATCAATGATGCCAAATGTAAGAATGCCAAACTCAGACTCAAACAACTATCACCCTATCTACCTTGTTAAAGTTCCCGGTAAACTGTTTTGGAAGAATGGTTAACCATAGGTAACTTAAGGTGGGATATCTTGAAAACAGAAAACTCATTCAAACCAGACCTGCTCCCTGGGAGGCAAGAGCAAGACCGCTGCGAATGCAATCGTAGTCGAAAAAACTGCCATCTCCAGAGGACAGGGAATAAAGTGCCATCTCCAGAGGACAGGGAATAAACTGCCATCTCCAGAGGACAGGGAATAAACTGCACAATGATACATACAGAATTGAACTAAACCTTCGATGAAATGTGGACCACAATACAGACTACTTCAGTCAAGCATGTTAAGCACACAGAAGGACTATAGTGCAACTTCTTCGATCAGACCTCCCCAGAAATCACCATTAACTTGAAGACGTCACCAAAAAAATTCCCCCTCTAATACGTCGGGTCCCACAGTGTAGTTGTCTTATCCCCAACACTCCTAATCACTTACGTATTTGACGTCAATCCTCCAATCTGAAAAGTTGTGCATAAACAAATAAGCTAAAGACACCTCTCAGTATCATCTAACATATTGATCCCAGAGAATACTGTAGTAAAGGCTGATCGTTTAAGAGAACAAGTTCGAAAAATATTGGAAATTAAAACCGGCCACAAATAAATCTATCATAGTAAATCCGGAACACTAAAACCACAGCATATTACCACTGAGGTAAGCAGGATAACGCATCAGGAAAGATCCAAAATCCTTCGACGCGCACTAACATCCCCCAAGTTTGATGACAGCATTTCAACATGGGAACCACCCTGGGGAAAAGCAGCCTTGATCACTTACAGATTCTGACGCCTTCCGGGGAACCAAAAACATTACACCTGGTGCAAACTATGTTCATACCTACCTATCCTCACCCTCCACCCATACATCACGTCTCCAATAACTTTTACGCAGAGTTTACAGATACAAAATAAGGCTCTACAATACGTCATATTCGAAAGGTAATTTTACGTCGAAAACATCGTAGAACATGAGCGACTAAAAATATGAGAACAATTGGCACATAATTAAGAGAAGTAGCGGAGGTGTGGCAAAGGCTAGAAGATAACTGTTACAAGCGATCACCATATTCGATACCATGATAGCAGAACGAACTCGGAACATCCCACTGAGCCTCAAGACACTCAGGTAATCACCAACGATCAAATACAATATACATTTTCTCATCCCTTAACAAGAAAAAAAAAATTACATACAACCCCAATCTGGGGCGGGTTTATAAAAAAAAAAAAAAAGCACCAAAAACATATTTCCCGAATACTTTTTCACATACATACCCTCCACCAAACCTGCAACATATACCTTTGTATATCCTATAACTTCCTTCCATTTCAAAACTTACCTTACCTTGGTCAGCATCTTTCCAATCTCCTCAAACCACCCTTTAGAAAACAATCTTCATACCCTAGTAAGTTATGATCACCTTTATCATAAGAATAGAAAAAAGTAAAAAAAACTAAGCAGCAAAGTTTTGATACTTTCTGCAGTGTACACAACACTTTTAATTTAATGTGGCAGCCTTAAACTCCACTTCAACCCTCCGAGTTGTACGGTAAAACTATAAAACAAACAATTTTGCCTTACCTTGTAGCAGGGCGAGTGTACTGGTTCAGATCCACATCAGTTCATTTCTTGCACTAACACTGAAAACAATTAGTAACGCACGCACGTCCGTCCACGATAACACCAGGAATGTCAGACCCGTGAAAACACTTCACTAATCTATTGAAATAACTGTCGTAAATATGCGGAGGAGGACGCTCGACCAGCCATCCTCCTCAACGCATCGGTCACGAGTACCAACATAACATCAACGGTCGCTGTGTGGCGTCCAGCTCCGACAGAAAGTGCCGATGTAAACACTGAGCTATCAACATACTAGCGAACTCGTTCTCTCTCCGCCAATGAGAATTCAGTTCAGTCTGGAGGCGCATATTAACCACAGAAGAACTGCCGGCCGGTTGTTTCAGACGACCATCCCTGCCACGCTATTGGTCAAAAGGAAGTTTATGTTTTCATGCATTCCCCTGATCACGGGTTGAGAGAACTGAGGCGAAGTTTGCCTTTCTAAATGAATCTTACCTTGAAGCAAGACCGCTAATTGATTAATTAATCATCAGGAAACAGACGTCAGATCTGATGAATGTCGTCCACTCGTAGTCTTGATGACCCGTACATGATAAACGTATTCCCTCACACGCCCATCCTGACCCCTGATACACTTGTCCTGTGCACTACTCACTCATCATTATCCCTAACATTTTCGCACTCCTCTGTTCACCTTAACACACTCCTTCCCACCGTTGCACCCTTGCGAATTCCTGTTTCCCACGCACGTACCTAACACACTCCTTCTCCGACATCTGTACTCACCCCTACTGCCCCGTGCAGTTCGAGGCACCGTTATACCACTGTAGTTCTCCTCTAACCGTGCACTCTGAATCACCCTTTCCTCATGGCACACTAGTTCTTCCAAGGTGTACTACCTCACACTCCTTCCTCGCCTCCCTCCACTCCCTGCACACTGACACACTGCCTCTCAAAGCCGCGCCTCTCAAACACATGCAACCGTACGCTTAATCCACAGATCGTCCGTGCCTGAATTGGTGTTAGAAAGTATCATATATATATATATATATATATATATATATATATATATATATATATATATATATATATATATATATATATATATATATATATATTGCACAGGGGTCCCGGGTTCGATCCTGGCTATTGGGAGGTTTGTATGTTCTATGAAGGTGCGCGTTCATATGCACTATGTTCGTGTATATATATATATATATATATATATATATATATATATATATATATATATATATATATATATATATATATATATATATATATATGTATGTATATATCCGGTGTGTGTGTGTGTGTCTGTGTATGTGTGTGTTTATGTCTGTGTGCACTGTGCTGTACGCGGAGGAAGTTTCACACTCGTGTATGTAATAAATAAGTAAATCAATAAAAAACGGTTTACTGAATCTACGCAGCCATTTGGAGGAAAAAAACACACAGTTGAAATATTACAGACATTACGGAAGTGAGAGGGTATAATTGCCACTAGTTAACTGGTCATAAGAGAACTTAATATCAACTTATGGCTGGATATTTTCACCCTGTGTGTGAGGTACATAAACGTAGTCAGCGTCGCATATAGAAAGAGTAAATTCTAAGGTGTGTGCGTGAGTGCGTGGTTGTGTGGGTGCGTGCGTGGGTGCGTGTGTAGGTGCGTGCGTGGATGGGTGTGTGCGTGGGTGCGTGTTTAGGTGCGTGCGTGGATGGGTGTGTGCGTGGGTTGGTCTGGCTATTCTTTCCCTGTCTGTACACACATATACGTTCTACTTTTACTTGACACGTACTTAAGCGATATAAGTGTTCGTCAGATGACACGAAAACAGGAAATTCTATGATCTTTCGGAGGGGCTGGTCGGTCTTGTAAGCAGAAAGTGCCCTTAACTCGGAGCTCAGGCTGGCGTAAATCCCTTTAGAGAGTCTTGTCCTGAACTTAAACTAAGCCTCCCACATGTCTTATAGTTTCGTACTGTCTTCCTACTCTCTCTGTGTATTTCTCCAAGTGCATGAAACTTGCACTGTAATTTAATTCGGACAGGCAGCAGCTATGATAATAAAGCCGTTAATCGCCTCCTTCCTTACAACTTGGCATTGCAACCCCTTTATCTAATGCCCTTTATCGGACGAGATCGCAAAACTTGAAGGTTCCAAGTGGCGAAGTTGTACGATATGGTAACACTGTCTTTATTTGGAAGGGGCGGTGTGGGGGTTGGTTTGGAGGAGCAAGGCGAGCAACACTCCACCTTACCGGGTTTCTGAAGGAGTTCAACACAGTCCCGACATTTTTCTGAGGTGTTCCTATATTTTCCCCACTCTAAATTTCTTCCAAGTGTGTTTGACCTCCCGTATGTATATCTATTTCTGTATATACTCCTAGATCTACCAATTGATTCCAGGTGACCTTAAAGGGTTTTTAAGCTTTTATACTTAAGAGATCAGCACTTGTTGTTTTCCCTCTTCGAATCACTTTATGAAAAGAGATGTTATACGAAGAGAGAGAAATTAAGCTCAAATACCTGGGACAAACTACGTCTGTGTTCGTTTTATAGTTCTCGTATACAGTCAGTAATACATGGACGCGGACGTAACAAATATCCGGAGTTAGAAACAAGTGTCATGGAGGAAAATTATGATATCTTTGGTCCTAATTTTATTTATTTTTTTTTTTTTTTTGGAATCTTGCCTATATATCAGAAATGGGGATTTCCTCACCGAATACGCCATATTTGGGTACAGTGAAACTTATCTAAATCTTCTGCTGAGAAAGGATGTTGCTCTTGAGAAAATCGACTTTAATTTTGTTGAAATCAAAGAAAGGAAAAGTTCGTAGGAAAATAACATTAGTATTAGCTGTAAGCCCCCAGCACAGACACTAGAGGCGGACGAAAGACTATGTGATCAGATGGTGGAAATCACCAACGTAAACGATTCCATCATAGTAGGATATAAGAGGGTAGAATCCCTTTTCCAGCAGCTCAGGTCGTGGGCTTCACCTAAATATGTTTGATGATGCCATAATGCAATTAGTCAGTTGATAAATCTAAGAGCGACGAAAATAAACTGGATTTGGTTCCAACTGCAGATATGCACTTAGTTAACAATGTTGAAGTCGGAAATAAGTTTTGTACAAGTGATCACTGACGAATTACTTTTGAGTTACGAATCAACATTGCCTTGTAATGCTGGTCAACATGTAATTCGCGCAAAAGTACCAAATCATAGACTTGTACTAGTTATAGATCTTCGCATTGCTCTTGATAGGCTAACTTGGGATGTTATTACGAATGATAGCGGTGTGGACGTAGCCTGGGAGAGTTACAGTAAATCCTTCAAACCGGTGGAGGGAACATTTGTGCCACCTCGAGGTGGACAACGGCCTTTTTTTTCATTGTCGAAGAAAATAGCACATAAGAAGCTCAAGGAGACCATTAGTCGTCTTCATAGAGCAAATCATGTATGTCTGCACAGAGAAACTAAGAGACTTAAAGAACGTCAAAGTATGAAGGTAGTATATTGCTGAACATAACAAAACAAACCCGAAGGAGTCTTATAAGTATGTGAGAAGAAAGAGAGTCATTACTCAGTTAATTTATCCATCGATAACTGAGAATGGTGATTTGGTTGACAATAACGAAGACGTGACAAAGATTTTAAATGATTTTACATAGCTTTTTCTTGAACTGATGATACAGTTCATGTTCCGAATTCATTTCCAATGCTAAGAGAGGAAAACATTTTGCTACATATGAACATAGAGTTGAATATATAAATGAATAGTAGGCCCACGTAAGTTTTATCAATGGACAATGAAAGAGGTGAAAAAATTGATATCTGAACCCATAACTGCTCGCTTTGATAAGTCACTTGCTGGTGAAAATGTTCCAGAGGAATCGAAGCTAGCTAATGTAACACCAAGTTTAAAAAAAAAAGTACCCAATCACTATCTGGAAATTATTGTCCAATCAGCTTAACATCTGTAGATGGTAAACTTATGGAAACCATCATTCGGGATAAGATTGTAAACCATTTAGAAGACCACTATTTGATTACTGACTTTCATCATGGTTTTCCACGAAACCATCAAATATTTCGCCCCATATCCATCATTTGCGCCTTCCTAGCTACAGGAAAAGTTTATAAGATTTACTTCTAATGTGTACGTATTTCTACTCTTACCACCACATTGATCTATGATTCTCAATGTAACAAGCAGCCACGAAGGGATCCACTGGTCTGTTGCTGTTGGAATTCCTTTGCATTCCTTTGTATGATGGGCGATGTCGTGTTTTATCGCTCTTCGATCTTCAGTTGCGTAGTATAGATACACATTCATTATATGAATGAATAGTCTTTATTTCGAGTTATTGTACACGTGGATAAATCGTCTTATATTTAGTATCAAAGACGAAAAAAATACATAATCCTATATTTGATATGGACACAGCACCTGTGTTCCACGCCTTCGCATAGAATAGATAGCATTGAATGCTACAACAGGTTTCCATACCTTGTGAAGCACTATTAATCCGCTATGGAGCACAACGATACAATCCTAAGATGGCATGACGTGCCCGGGCTTTTGACCTTATACTTAGGGGTCAGGTCAAAGAGCAGTCAGAGATATACACGGGTCGTACCGTCGTGCTCTAGAGCTCAATATAGGAGGCAGTGATTCATCCGTAACACAGACTTCATATCTACAGTTCATAAGGAAGTTGACACTTCTGAATTCAGACAAGCGTATCTTTCTTGAAGTGTTTGGAAAGAGGAAATTCATCCACTGTAAATATATCATAGGGAGCAAGCGATTCATGATCTCATTCTTTTTTACGTAAAGATTTTCATTTTTTTCTTTAGTGTTATGAAGGCCAAACACACACACACACACACACACACACACACACACACACACACACACACACACACACTTATCAACAGATCGCAACAAAACAAATCCATCATTCAGTGCCTTAAATACGAGAACACCTGCTCTACTACTTAACTAACGAACCAGCTAAAAACTGCGGAAATTATTGGCCCTAAAGCCAGTTGTGGCTCTTGAGAGTCACGAGACATCTCTCGGTTACAAGAATCACCGTTCATCGCTGCCAATAAGACTTGAGCTATGAGGAAACGCACACGATTGGGTTCTGATTCCCTTAATTGGCGTGTGTGGGTAGGACGTCTCCTGCGCTGATCTCCTCTTCCGCCAATGATCTCGGTAGTCTGTCTTAATAATCATTAAACAATATATATATATATATATATATATATATATATATATATATATATATATATATATATATATATATATATCTTTTCTTTCTTTTATACTATTCGCCATTTCCCGCATTAGCGAGGTAGCGTTAAGAACAGAGGACTGGGCCTTTGAGGTAATATCCTCACCTGGCCCCCTTCTCTGTTCCTTCTTTTGGGGAAAAAAAAAAATGAGAGGGGAGGATTTCCAGCCCCCCGCTCCCTTCCCTTTTAGTCGCCTTCTACGACATGCAGGGAATACGTGGGAAGTATTCTTTCTCCCCTATCCCCAGGGATAATATATATATATATATATATATATATATATATATATATATATATATATATATATATATATATATATTGGAAAAGATCACAATTGAGCGCGTGATCAAGTTTATTCCTTTTTGTCCACGGGGAAATGAAAAACTATGTTCCTACATCCACTTTCGTGTAATGATCACATCATCAGGGGAGATACGAGAAAGAAATATAAGTCAGTTGATATACAAAGACGAGACGTAGCTAGGATGCCATTTGGTAAACAGGTGACTACCCGAATGGAGATCTGGTGCGTTCAAGTCTGGCAACATGCGTATCATATAATTTATCATGTGGACACGAGAGGGACTTGTTTACAAATTCTATCAACAATAAAGCCATCCAGTTTGTATAGACCTTCACTAATATTGATGTTACAGTTCTTTTTGTATCTAATAATAGAAGATTCAATGATATTTCTCGTGGTACTAGAGTTAAAGTTAACTGAAATGGCATTACTCCAGTCAATACAATGATCATAATCTTTAACGTGATTAATTGTCCAGTTTTTATACTATACTTATGTTGCTTAAGTCTAACAAAAAGATCCTTATCAGTCTGTCCTACATAAATATTTAGTTTGAAGTCTTGGATATAATTCATTTACCTTTATCAAAATCTGTGTTTATTGAATTATTAAAATTGTGTATAAAACACTGTGTATTTCAGTTTGATGAAGAATATTATGCCCAGATATTTGGCATGGCAGTGGGTAACCCTCTCTCACCTATATAAAGTAATCCTTACTGGAACTTTTTGAAACAAAGTTACTTAAGGATACCTTACCCTCTAATGCAATTTGTGTTAGGCCAACAGACAAAAATCTACAACCATTTCTCCTTTTACTTAACAATTTAGTACCTTCCATCAACTTTACTGAGGAAATTGAAGATAATGTTATGTTACCATTTCTAGATTGCATGATCCTTAGGGATGGAAACTTGATTGAATTTAGCATATACAGAAAACTTACCAATGTATGGTCATATATCCATTATTACTGAACTCATTATTAGAGTTGAATTATCATCATTCCAGTCTATGTTCCTCTGGGCATTACGTATTTGCACTCCAGAATTTATTGGTGATGTGTTTTAGAAGATATATCATACTGGATCCAAGTTAAAGTATCCTACATCTTTCATTGGTAGTTAGCAAAGAAATCATATGGTTAAACCCAAACCTTCCCATGACACCAAGAAGCTTTTAGTTCTACCTTTTAGTAATAATTTCACTTTACTTCCCATGTTGGTTAAATCCTTTGATGTAAGTGTTGCCTTCAGCAACAGCAATACTATAAAGAAAATCTTGATCAGAAGCTCCCTAAAAAGTTCTGCAGGATGTGTCTATTACAGTTCATCTCCTTCCACTGCTCTCAACCACCGTGTTTTTCCCCATCATTTATCACTATCGTCTGAACTGAACACACCCTCTCCCTCAAGTTCCTCACCGAACCCGCCCTCACCCACAACTCAACTTATTCCTCAATGACGGAAAATATATGTCGAGGGATAAGGTCGCGAAATTTCAGAGGAATGTTTTCTTAACAAAAATATATGATTGTTTCGGCGGGGGTTGTTTATGCCATGCAAACTTCAAATTCTTTAATTGTTGAATGAAAATAAAGATTTTTCTTCTTCTTTTTCTTCTTCTTTTTCTTCTTCTTCTTCTTAGCCGCCTCCTCCTCCTCCTCCTCCTCCTTCTTCTTCCCTACTTGAGGGATCCTCTCCCTCCCACAACGCCCAGCCGCTACCTTACTCCTGTAGCCCTCCACATCTACCCCCACGACCCCCAGGGCCTCAGGGCAGGCGGAGCTCGGTAGGAGGTGTCGCCACCACACTTCCGCCTTTCAGGTCCCATTCAGCCAGGGAAGAAAAGATGAAGGAAGATGAGAGGAATGATAAAGAATAGATGACAAAGAGATGGAAAGGAGAGACACGAAGAGAGAGAGAGAGAGAGAGAGAGAGAGAGAGAGAGAGAGAGAGAGAGAGAGAGAGAGAGAGAGAGAGAGAGAGAGAGAGAGAGAGAGAGAGAGAAGAAAGGATTATATACAAAGCGAGATGAGAGAGAAGAGGAAAGATAAAGAACAGCAAGAGAAAAAAATATTCAAGAAGGCGATTTTAGATTATTGAAAGAAGCAATCTGTAATCAGACAGAAGCCTCCCGCACTCCATTTTCTTTTCTTTTTTTCTTTTTTCATTTCAACCTCGGTTTATCCTATCTTGTTTTCTCCCTCCACTTCTGACTCGTAGATCTTCATAGTTCATCTTTCTTCAGCACACCCTAGTCAGCTACATAATCCTCAGACGTATATACTGGTCTTTGCCCCCATGAACACATACAACCACATTAACATATTAGCCTTTTTTGCAGTAATAAATTTCAACTCCTTATACTAAAGCAATTTCACTCTCCTCATCAATAGCTACACCAACCACAGCATTATTAATTAAGTCTCCTGCTGTGATTATGCACTCACAAAGCTCTCTGTGGTCACTCCAGTCGCCTCGTGTATCATTATGTATGAGTTTTTCTGGCCATTTTAGCTTCCTAAGCACGAGCAATAAAGGCGACCAGAAGACCTACCTAGCAGCTCAAAAACCTTCTGCTGCGCCTTCACCAGCAGTCTCATAAACGCCTTCAGAGGAAGAATTGATGTCACTTGGTACAGCGGCTTCAACCAGACGAATACCATCAACACTAAAATAACCTGCATCATTACCATATGTTATATGGTTGTTATCTTTTCTTTCTCCTTGTTTTTTCTTTCCAGAAATGGCACCGTTGCTGGAGGGAATAGCATAAGCGCCTACAGCTGTTATCATCAACGTCCAGAGAAGCCTCATCATCGCGGAGAGGAACAGCATTAGATTCCACAAAAAGGTTTCCAGTCACAAGACAACATTATCACTACCAGTAATGATGGCGGCATTGCAGCCAACGGCAGCATCAACGCGACACACAAGATCTCAGGACAAAGTTGGTAATGCTGGCAAAAACAGTGACAACACCGCTGAGATGAACATCAACACAACAACGAACAAATGAACACCAGTCACGAAGCATCAACGCTGCGAACAAAAACACCAGCGCCGCTAAGATCGCTCCCACCACCTCCAGGATCTTCACCATCAACAAACAAAAAAAAAGAACAAAAAATAGCCTTCCCCAAAGGCAAGCAGGGGAGAAGTGTGCCTGAACAAACTATGTTGTTGTCCCAGGGGTGTACCTTCCTGCAGGCGACGCTGCTGCTGGGGATACACACACACACACACACACACACACACACACACACACACCAGGGTTATGACAAGAATTTCGCTCGACATACACATCATTATGATTACCGAGTGTGACTTACACAGGGGATTTCTCCCGTGGCTGTTGCCTGAAGGGCCATATCCTTTATTACTATGGCATCAAAATTAGAGGATTTTTGATAAGAATATAAGGGATATTTGGGTGAGGATTATTTTCTCTCTATTAAACATAAGGTCGTGTTTCTCTCGCTCCTATTGGGTTATGTTTCAGGTACGTAAGGAAGATTCGCCTTACTGAAGATGGATCAGAACGTTGTATTACCATTGCTCACGAGTCTAAGGGCTAAGTTCGCTTCTACTACATTGAGTCGTACGGGCGAGTTTACCTTAATATTTGGATTCCGATTCTCAACAGCGGAAGAAAATTAAGTTTCGGTGCAATTAAGTTAACTTTCTTGCGAGGAGATGCCAGCTGCTAAGACGATTAGGCCTATTTTCCACTTTTCTGTCACTGAATATTGAATCTTATTCTTCCGTAATTTTCTTCTTATCGTTTCTCATTGTAAGATTTACTTACCTTCTTGATTTCGTCAGTAGATTGATGTACATGTACATATAATGAGCATATGATTATAAGCAATTGGCTTTTCATGTCAAATACACACAAACGGGGTCTTATTTTAGCCTCATCTATATATATATATATATATATATATATATATATATATATATATATATATATATATATATATATATATATATATATATATATATATATATATATACACATATATATAACAGGATAGATGTCATAGGGTAGAAGCGTTGGACAAGGAGATATCTATTTGTGTGCATAAAGTTATCGCAAAACAAACAGACGGAGTACAACAAGGAACCAGATGGTCGGCAGTGTTGTCACATCTAACCTATATGATAGCTTAGTATTCTTGTCTGATAGTTGTTATTTGATGTGTTGGAAATACTATATCTTGCAATTAAGAATATGCATTTTTACTAGAGCCACTGTATGGGGGAGGGAGATCATATGATGGCAACTCCACGGTGTTGATCGGTGACCAGGGTCAACAGTGGGAGACCGACAGGCATCGAATGCCCCAACCTCCCTCCCACTACATTCTTCCCGCGAGGGGGAAAGATGCCAATTGTAATATTGTTTAACAAGTAAGAAGCAAAGTATCACATTGTAAGAATAATGTAAGTAAATAGCACGTAAATAACCCATGGCATGTATCATGAGTGATAGTTGTAGGTTAATGATAGAAATTGAATTGTGCGGGACAAGTCCTTGTCCATAGCAATTTCCATATAGGATTACGCCAATTGCCAAAGTTTACTATTTACAGCGCTCAATCAAGAACATGTGGTGATACAATTTCAAATAATATCACCACGAAAATGTATCTGGTGTAGAAAAGTGACAAAGTGACATAGTGAAGTAATTAACCAGGGAAACTGAAATGATCGCCTTGGCAAACCAACTTGATTCCGGGTCACGCAGTACACAGACGAGACCTCGGTGTCAGTCAGTCAGTTAAGTACCCTTCCTCCTTGGAGACAGTTACCCAGCCTGGGAGGCACGGCATTCAACTTCCATTAAGAAGTCTCGGTAAGTTAGCTCCTCGAATAGTCACATAAGGTGTCTTTATACAGTGTGCATGGCTCGCCTACTGCGAGGATAATGAGCAAATAATGTGTGTGCAAGACACAATGATAACTTCGATTCCAACAGGGCAGCTTGTGTGAGTTGAGGAGTTGTGTGAATCGTGAAGCTTTGTCGAGCCTGGTTCAGTGCAGCCTGTGCGAGCCGAGGAGCTGTAAGATTATTAAGGACGTGCTTCTGGCGTGATTGACCCAGCGCCGTTGTAGGACACGAGAGCACGGACGGACCTGACGTGGAGGATGAAGGTCCATTGCTTGGGCGAAGACACACTCACACCCAGAGACACGGCTGCAATCCAGCTACTAAAGATCCAGCGAAGGCCATGTGTTACCCACTCAAATGAACTTTTAGTACCAAAAAACAAGAAAGTCCCTTGCAATTGTGAATTATAATGTTTAGTTACTATTAGCATATGTGTTACGAGGCATACCATATTTTTTTCTGCTACTGGGAGTAGCAGACTTAGATATCTAAGCAGTTGTGTTAGGATGCATGCCACATCATTTCTGATACTGTGAGTAGCCTTAGATAAGTAATGTAATAATGTCCGCGGACCCATACATGATTATGTTAGTAGTTGTTGCAACCAGTTACATATTAAGATTCCAGTCACTGCATGTTTACGCACATTAGATTGTCATGTTGTGTGGACTCATGTCATTGTATTTTAGGTATTAAATGTAAGAAGGGTATTGGCTTAGCCTACAGGGAAGTGAGTAGTCAAAGTATGTTTGGCAGTCTATTGGTCTAGTTGGGTCATTAAGGTGAAAATGATCCATTTCCTAATCTTTTATATAAGTAATTTTGGGTTAATTGCCTTAGAATTCATTAGCTAATTACTTGACCAAGTAACCTAGAAGTATGTTTTGGATAACAGATTTTCATTCAGCATGTTCAGTAATACTTAATGGTGAACTTTCGAAAAAGATCAAAGATGTTCAAGAAATTATGAAAGTGTTTATGGTATTTTGATAGAAAATTTAGTGTGATTTTGATGAAATTTTCAACGTCTTCAAATTTCATTTAAAATCTCATTACAAATGTTATTCCTTATGCTG
Source organism: Panulirus ornatus (assembly GCF_036320965.1). Taxonomy (NCBI): domain Eukaryota; kingdom Metazoa; phylum Arthropoda; class Malacostraca; order Decapoda; family Palinuridae; genus Panulirus; species Panulirus ornatus. Next base: position 50,590,523 of record NC_092225.1, on the reverse strand, counting down.
AACAAGAATCTAAAGTGAAAAAATTCTATTTCCTAATATTCATCATACTATCACTTGGGTTGATTGCCTTAACATTCATTACCAACCCAAATAAATAAAATGAATAATTAACCTAAAATGAATGTTTTTGACCAAAGATCCTCATTCAGCATTCTCAGGAATACCTATGGTGAGTTTTCCAACGAAATTCTAATTGTTCAAAAAAAATCATGAAAAGTTTTTGAAATTTTGATAGAAAATTTGGTGGGATTTTGATGAAATTTTCATCTTCTTTAGATCAGCATAAAATTATCATTATAGATATTGTTTATTCCTTATGCCAAATGTGACTTTAGGGTGAAAGATTCCATTTCCTATTATCTTTCATGTTAACATTTACGTTAATTACCTTAACATTCATTAGCCAAATATTTTACCAATCAACCTAGATTTACGTTTTTGACAACAGATTCTCATTTGGCATGCTCATTAGTACGCATGGTAATATCTTGAAGAAAATCCAAGATATTCGAAAAAAATCATGAAATTTTTCAGGTATTTTTTCTAGAAATTTCGGTGGGATTTTGGTAGAATTTTCAGGCTTTTAAGATTTACATGAAAATCTCATACTGACAACGGAAAGATCCATGGAGGAATTTTGTTAAGTGGGAGGTTCCAGACCTGGAATTTTAAGGTCGTCCAGGAAACTGTAGTTCCAGACTTACACAGAACTGCTGGTAAATTTACGACTTTCGGCTCTATTGATCGTGGTATATGTGGAAGTGTTCCTACAAGTTTTATATCTAGGTTAATTAGTCAAATAATTACATGATGCATGTTAAGATAATTAACCCAAGTGTTAATAGGTAGAATTTTAGGATTTTTTTTTTACTCCAGATTTAAGCTTATTCAGCTTAAGGAATAACATCTATAATGAGATTGTCCTGAAAATATGAAGAAGTTGAATATTTCACCAAAATTCCGTCAAAATCTTAAGTAAAATACCTGATATTTTTCATGATGTATTTAACCATATTATGTAAATGGTACAGCACAGGGTGAGGGAACTGAGAACATACAGGGAAAAGTTAATGAATTGATGGGAGTGAGTTGAGGAATACAAGTGGCGAAACAGGAAGAAGAGAGAGGCTGTAACTTGTTGGGATGACTTGAGGAAGAGAAAGGAGTTGGGGAGAAGAGAAGCACTGCCACTAGCAGGGGTGAGAGGAAAAGAAGAAATGAGGTGTGGGAGTCTGGACATGCGACGTGAGGGGAGCATCTTGAATGAGCGGCAAGAAGGCGGGGGGATGGAGCCTTGGGGTGTTAACTGGGAGAGACGTGGGGGTGAAAAGAGAGCACTGATGAAGGGTTACGTGGGAGGAGGAGTTACAGTAAGAGAAGGCATAACGGACTGGGTAGATGTACGTACATTATAGGAACGAGTCCGGAGGGACACGTTAAAGGTGGATTGAACAAGTGGAAGTAAGGGGAAAGTGAGGAAATGTTAAGAGAATGAGAGAGAGAGAGAGAGAGAGAGAGAGAGAGAGAGAGAGAGAGAGAGAGAGAGAGAGAGAGAGAGAGAGAGAGAGAGAGAGAGAGAGAGAGAGAGAGAGAGAGAGAGAGAGAGAGAGAGAGAGGGGGGGGAGGTTTGAGAGGCTGAGTGTGAGGGCCGAGATGAGTGAGAAGGGTCTAGTGAGAGAGGCTGTAGGATGTGTGAGGAAGAAGAAAATATCTACAGTTTCAAGGCAGGAAGGACGAGAGGAACGAGGCCTGGAGACGAGAGACAAGCCATTAACTTATCCTTTACTTTCTCAGACAAACACACAGTACCACCACCATACACCTCTAGGATGCCCGAGGTAGATGAACAAGGCACATGTGTTCAATAAATCATTTCCTGACTTCAATAAAACTACACCATACATCTCTACACTCGTGAACCATCATCTGTTTCTCCAATTTATCCTCCCTGAGCAATCTCTTTTTTCTTTATCCTCGATAAACAACCCCTCTCCCCTATACGTAAAAAAACGAAAAAGAAATACATAGATGGAGGTTAGGACGTATTCTGTAGGCCTAACACGCTTGATCTGCTGGAGCGAGTGTCCACTACAATGTAAAGGTCTAAAGCAGACATGCGTCGTAGGCGGTTTTAACTATTCTCATGTTCTCAAGTTGAATCTCACTTGTTCTAAGACTATGTAATGCATTTATTTGAGTTTCCCTCTTTCTGAATTTTTTTACAACTTTCATATTTCCTTCTTTTCCATCTCCTTTGTTGTTGTTGTTGTTGTTGTTGTTGTTGTTGTTGTTGTTGTCCACATTCCCCTGATAATCACTGAGCTGAGAACATACATTAAGTACGACCATAAGTTCTATTATGAAAGTAGTTACAGGAAGTGATACTCTGAACCAATGAAAAAAAAAATCTATTCATCTGTCATTAAAAGAATCGAAGAACAATCTATATTTGTAAATTACAACATAAATATAAGATCTTAGTATTATTACCCTTCGTTTAGAATATGTTTCACTGATAAAGAATTGAATGGTCTATTGATAAGGAACTGATAGAGAACTGATTGATCTCTTCATGAAGGACTGATAAAGAATTGATTGGTATCTTGATAAGAGACAGATAAAGAATTGATTATTCCTTTAATAAGTAACTGATGAAGAATTCATTGTGTTCTTGATAAGTGACTTTAGTTAGAAATAATGATTTGTCTTATGAATCTCAGGTGATTCAGTGTCAGAAACAAATGTTCCTTTAACGATTTTACATCCGGACAAAAAGTAATTCATCCCATTAATGTAATCAACCACAGTGGTTATATTAATGGATGAGAAAGACTGAAAATATCTTTTATAATTACGTATCACCGCTATTGTTAGTGCCATTACTAAAGAGCAGAGAAGTGGAGAAAATAACAAAAGAAACTGACGAAACTATTCCCGGGCCTCTGAATTTCTGGAGGATTTTTCTACCGATAAAAACTTTTGATTGGTGCCTTTGTCATCATATTTCGAGAATTTAAAAAGTCACTCAGAATTTTCGAGGCTCAGCATTTATAGAATATTGAAAAGTTAATGTTTCCGGAAGCTAGCCAAATCTACGTGAGGTCTGGCGAGTCATGGTAGTTGAAATAAATCGCAGTCTCATGGAAAGAAAGTTTTCAAAACAGTATATATATTTTTTCTAAGTAGTTAACGTTATTCATTTGCGAAAAAAGTGATTTCTTTGTCAGGCAAGCTTTACTCTCTCGTACTTATAACACGAAGATTACGACGACTTAAAAATACCGACTAACTTCCAGCCTTTTTTCCCAAAGTCATAGCTATTACCTTCTGAAGAATTTCCCTAAAGCCACTGGTGTCAACTAGCCATAGCTATTAACTTGTAGCCTCTTCCTCTAAAACCATAGCTATCAACTTTTAGTCTTTTGTCTTTAAACCAGTGCAGGAAACTTCAAGTCTCTGAAGGCCATGGCTGTTAACTTCTCCCCTCTTAAAGCCATAGCTGTTAACTTCTCGCTTCTTAAAGCCATGGCTGTTAACTTCTCGCCTCTTAAAGCTATGGCTTTTAACTTCTAGCCTCTTCAAGCCATGGCTGTTAATTTCTAGCCTCTTTTACTAAAGCCATTGCTATCACCTTCTATCCTTTTGACGCCATGGACGCTGACATACATTGTTCAACGTGGGTCTTAACTCCTAACCTCTTTAACGTCATGGCTGTTCATGAGTTCTAAACCTCTTAACACTATGGCTGCTAACTGTTAATTTCTTAACGCCACCTGTCCATTAGCTTATTTTTTCTCCCCTTTACAGTAACCGTCGACTATGTTAACTTAGATAAGAAGTTACCTCTAAGAACACCAGCGAGCACTTGTGATTAGCATAATTGCAACATCTTTTCGACAGTCTCTCTCTCTCTCTCTCCCTCTCTCTCTCTCTCTCTCTCTCTCTCTCTCTCTCTCTCTCTCTCTCTCTCTCTCTCTCTCTCTCCCTAACAACCAACCCCGAACGCTCTTCGCTTGACACATGCTTCTTTTTTTTTCTCCAATTGTTCTTTTATCTATTGATAATAAAACCTGACGTTTGTAATGTGAGCTTAGAGGAGACGAAAGTATAGTGTTTCCTTCTGTAACTTGACGAAGGTGTAGCGTCTCCCCAACAGCTATTTTACATTTAGAAAAAAAAAAGTAAAAAAAATGAGGTACACTGAGCATGAGGCACACGGACAAGACACTAACTGGTGCACAACATTGCGTAGTAAGGTGTTACGTCCTTGAGCACGACTGTACGACCCTTGGGTGTGATGAAAGGGTCCAAATGGTCGGTCCATCATAACATTTTGCAAAAAGGATTATACTGGCGTGCTCAAGAGTTATATTATCATCGTTGACCCGAGGGATCGTACCGTCATTACTATGGGTCACATGTCACCTTCAGTATCAAGCGCTTACTAAGGAGGTGAACCAAAATATCAAACGTTTATTTTCGGGAAAACACTGTGATATTATATTTCCATTGCCAGAACACATGGTAATGCCAGACGTTCATCAGTTAAACACGCTGTGATACTAAACGTTCATTGCTCGAATGTATTTTAAAATGTATCTATCTCTCTCTATCTATCTATCTATCTATCTATCTATATATCTATCTATCTATCTATCTATCTATCTATCTATATATATATATATATATATATATATATATATATATATATATATATATATATATATATATATATATATATATTTATATGTAGAGAGAGAGAGAGAGAGAGAGAGAGAGAGAGAGAGAGAGAGAGAGAGAGAGAGAGACGGGCTCGAAAAAAGAGAGAGAAAAGAGACAAGAGGATACATACAGATACAAGAAATTTCTGTAGTTGTTACGTTATTATTGCTAGTAGTACTTACCAGAGATTATCATTTGATAGTTGATGGTCAAGTGAGATTACCATGGGGTCCCATAGCCATGGTTTCAGTAAAACCCCTCAATCTAGACATTAATGACCGAACTAGGACAATGGATTGCCAAGCGTACTTTGACTACTCACGTCCCTGTAGGCTAAACCAGTAACCTTCTAATATTCAACACCTAAATACAATGACATGAGTCCACATAACATGACAATTTAATGTGCGTAAACATGCAGTGACTGGAATCTTAATATGTAACTGGTTGCAACAACTACTAACATAATCATGTATGGGTCCGCGGACATTATTACATTACATATCTAAGGCTACTCACAGTATCAGAAATGATGTGGCATGCATCCTAACAACTGCTTAGATATCTAAGTCTGCTACTCCCAGTAGCAGAAAAAAATATGGTATGCCTCGTAACACATATGTTAGTAGTAACTAAACATTATAATTCACAACTGCAAGGGACTTTCTTGTTTTTTGGTACTAAAAGTTCATTTGAGTGCGTAACACATGGCCTCAGCTGGGTCTTTAGTATCTGGACTGCAGCCGTGTCTCTGTGCGTGAGTGTGTCTGTGGACAAACAATGGACCTTCATCCTCCACGTCAGGTCCGTCCGTGCTCGCGTTTCCCACATCGGCGCTGGGTCAATCACGCCAGAAGCACGTCCTTAATACTCACACAAGCTGCACTCCTCACCTCATACAAGCTGTCCAGGATCTCTTAGTGCCATGCCCCCCCGGGCTGGGTAACTGTCTCCAAGGAGGTAGGGTACCTAACTGAGTGAAGCCGAGTCTCGTCTGTGTACTGCGTGACCCGGAATCAAGATGGGTTGCCAAGGCGATCATTTCAGTTTCCCTAGTTGATTACTTAACTATGTCACTTTGTCACTTTTCTATTTCACTTTGCCACTTTTCTACAACCTGATACATTTTCGTGGTGACATCATTTGAAACTGTATCACTGTATGTTCTTAACTGAGCATCATGAATCGTAAATTTTTGCATATGGCGTAATCCTACATGGAAACTGCTACGGAGGAGGACTTGTCCCGCGCAATGTAATTTCTATGATTAACTTACAACTATTACTCTTGATACATGCCACGGTTTGTTTTACCTTGCTGATA
>NC_092225.1:50579478-50581978 GCF_036320965.1 Panulirus ornatus | reverse complement strand
GGGGAAAGAAGAGGTAGTAAGAGCGAGAGGTTGTTGGGAGGAGATGGGAAAGAGTTAGCAGTTAGCAGAGCGAGTGACAGAGGAAAGCTGTGAGAGGAGAGCAAAAGCACTAGGGACTGGTGAAGACAGAGGCGGGCATGACTAAGAGGAGGGGAATGGGAGTGAGGAGTGGATCAGCAGTGCCGTAGGTCATGCTGCCTGGGAATATGGAGAGTAACAGTGACCCTTAGCGGACGGGATGATGCCCACGAGAGGAGAATGACCTGTCGCATGTTCACGTAGGAGATTCGTCAACTGAGCAGGGGTCTGGGCAGACACCAGGTTCATCAGCGGTACAAGAGTGGATGAAAATGATTGTCAAGAGTGTTGGGAGATGGCAATATTAAGTGTTACGCACGAAAGGTCTCGATATGTTAGAAAGCTGTGGGTGTAGAGAATCCATTCATAAGGGGACTGAAGAGAGAATAACGGATAAGGCAAAAGGCTTAAATATCACAAAAGTGGGAAGGAAACAAATGATCATCATGAAGGAAGAATATGAAAATGATTTACTGACGGTGACGAGGCAACACAACCAGATCCGATAAACAAACACCAAATGCCTGAACCACAAATTGTTCATTTCACCTGACAAACGTGAACACCAGCTAGAGTCGTTGGGTATACAGCTCTTGTTGATGATAGAAAAATAGATCCTCAGTGTAAGGAAGAATGATTGACTTCAGCTTCTTATTCAACAAATGTGATTGTTAGTTTGAAGGACAAAGTTCTGCCACTTGGGAAAAATTCAAGATATGATTAGACAGATATTGCTTCACTCAGCTAACGAAGCACATGGAGGGCAATGCACACCTCGAGATGAACAAGACAATCTACAGTATGACAACACATGCAAGAGGAAAGACAAGTGCATCACGGACCTTCTTTAAACTCAAACATGGGCATCAACGAAGCAAAGAACGTACAGGCAAGTGAAGGAAATCACCGTCATTGCCTGGATGATATAGAAAATGAAAACCTACATCACGTTAATCACGCAGACTCAGTCAACACGTGAAGCTGAACGACACAGATTGACTGAACCCCTCTCATAGATCTCCCCAGCCAGCTAACTCTTCAGCAGGACGGAGCAGAATCTTTCACATCTGCCAACATCCTGCGACATAAATCGTACTCAACTAACACGAGTCCATTTTATAAACGACTTCCGACTGAAGCAAATGCATCGGTCGAAGCTTTTGCGGAAATTCACATTAAAAAAAACCCTTACACAATATATGATAGGAATCCTGACTGCATCAAATGCACGCTTGCAGCTTTCTTACTAAACTTATATAAGAGATGATATATTAACGTATGGATTCCTAATCATAATTTGTATAGGGATAACTGACTATCAAGGGCGTGTGTAGGGGAGGACATTTTTGGTTTTTTTTGTGGGTTTCAGACATATTTAACTGAACTCTTCAGCTCTTCACATAAAGTGACAGAATTTTTCATTGTCAAGTTTAGGAACTTTGTTTTATGCATTGCACTCATCTGTAAACCCCCAACATGCGAACGTTCCCTGATTCTACTCAATATTGAAGGAATATAAAATCTTGAAAGCCTTGCTTGGCTGCCCAGTCCCAAATGGACTCATTTTAGAAGATTTCAGCGTAAGACATATAATATGAAAATGGGTAAAAGACAACATTGTAGCAAAAGCCTTCCGGGAAATGGTACAAACGACCAAGTACACAAAACAGACCAGGCGACACGACACGTTCACCCTTGAGTACGACGATATGACCTGTGAATACAGTAGTACGACCTTTAAGTCCAAGGTGACAACCCTTGAATACGACAGTCCCGACTCGAGTACAACAGTCCGACCCTTGAATACAACGGTAAGACCCTTGAGTATTAGAGCCTGGCCTTTGACCTAACCTTTAAAGGGTCAGAACAATAGCTAAACTCCACATACCCAAAGCGTCGTGCTACTGTGCTCACCAGTAGGTGACAACTTCATGAACAAGTTACGGTATTCGGCTGAAGAACAACAACCCAGGTCTCATGATCGTTCTGACGGAAAGCGTAAATCTACCAGTAAAATCCTTCGTGATCTTGAAATCGTAGTCTCACTACAACCTCTTGTTGTGATCTTTGGTTGGCGAGGAATATCCATTTTCTTTTTTGTTGTTGACGTACACTCATTTTTCCGCCCAAGTGAACAGCATTTGATTTGTATCGCATGTCATCCTTTTATTGTGAAAAGCAATCGATTTTATACCACGTGTTGTTAGTGAGATAAACCCTACGAAAGAGAGAGAGAGAGAGAGAAAGACAAAAAAAACAGAGACCTGGCAGTGATGGGGACCTTCGTTGATTGCGTTTGTACCATTCTGTCTGAAAGAAAGAAAACGGTAATTCCCGAGTAAGTGACAGATGAAAAAATGCCGAACATTCCTGACACAGTCGGCGACATCGCTTGCCGCGCCTCAGCGTTAGGCTGGCGCCT
>NC_092225.1:50486978-50576978 GCF_036320965.1 Panulirus ornatus | reverse complement strand
AATGATAATAATGATAATGATAATAATGATAATGATGATAATAATGATAATGATTATAATAAAGTTACTTGTAGTCTCACTGAAATATATCCACTGTTTCAATAATTGCAACAAAGTACCGACGATATTCGACACGTCTTCAACAGTAAGACCTGCCAAATTTTGGCTTTAAGTGTTGTCATTAACTGTTGGTGATTCCAGTGATGATCTTGTGTATAGTAACCTGTTTTAAAGATTCGGTGGAGGAGTTGTGTCTAGGTTGTTATGACCCAGGTTATGCCTACAGCTACGCCATGTCACTGCCACCCGTGCACACCACACTGACGAGATCTGTTGTATATCTTTCGGCTCTTGTGCATGGCTATGGTGCGACCCTTGTGCATGGCGATGGTGCGACCCTTGTGCATGGCTATGGTGCGACCCTTGTGCATGGCTATGGTGCGACCCTTGTGCATGGCGATGGTGCGACCCTTGTGCATGGCGATGGTGCGACCCTTGAGCATGGCGATGGTGCGACCCTTGAGCATGGCGATGGTGCGACCCTTGTGCATGGCGATGGTGCGACCCTTGTGCATGGCTATGGTGCGACCCTTGTGCATGGCGATGGTGCGACCCTTGTGCATGGCTATGGTGCGACCCTTGTGCATGGCGATGGTGCGACCCTTGTGCATGGCGATGGTGCGACCCTTGAGCATGGCGATGGTGCGACCCTTGAGCATGGCGATGGTGCGACCCTTGAGCAACGGCGGTAAGACCCTTCAGCATAACTCTGAGCTAACAATACTGAGCTCCGGAACTTTCACCGTCCGCCCGTGGTACCCAGCCACCATAATGGACACTTGCTACTTCACATCGGCCGCCCACGAAAATGACCTGAAACTGGATGATTAATCATCATACCTCGAAGAGACATACATAGATCATTCAACACTCCAGTTAGAACCCAAGGGCATGGCCAATGTACCTCACCATCTTATGATGGCCAGTGTACCTCACCATCTTATGATGTCCAGTGTACCTCACCATCTTATGATGGCCAGTGTACCTCACCATCTTATGATGTCCAGTGTACCTCACCATCTTATGATGGCCAGTGTACATCATCATCTTATGATGGCCAGTGTACCTCACCATCTTATGATGGCCAGTGTACCTCACCATCTTATGATGTCCAGTGTACCTCACCATCTTATGATGTCCAGTGTACCTCACCATCTTATGATGTCCAGCGTACCTCACCATCTTATGATGGCCAGTGTACCTCACCATCTTATGATGGCCAATGTACCTCACCATCTTATGATGGCCAGTGTACCTCACCATTTTATGATGGCCAGTGTACCTCACCATCTTATGATGGCCAGTGTACCTCACCATCTTATGATGGCCAGTGTACCTCACCATCTTCTTTACGAGTGAGTCTGAGAACAAAAGTTTGTGAAACTTGGCCATGGTGTCGGAAATTCCTTCCTCACACGCAAACATTTAGTTGGCACGATTAGTCTCCTTGTACTGTACCTATCTCAGAGCAGAATAAAGTGTGTGTTGCCCTTACTTCAAATGCATTTTCTTTTCCTTTTCTTTTTTCAAGTTTCTTGGCCCTTAGAGCACGACGACATAAACTATTTTTAGTGCGATGATCAAACCCTCCGAGGATAATGACGTCACCCTTTAAAAAATAAAGACAACTTAAACCTTTTTAGGTTGATGACTTAACCCTTTAAGAACAATGACTTCATCCCTTAAATACGAAGACCTCAACACTTCACTTGAACCCACCGAATACAACGACTGAACGACGAATTAAACCCTTGAATGTAACGACATAACCACGACTTAAACCCGAGAATACGACGACTCAAACCGTTGAGTACGACCACTTAAGTTCCTTGGGTACGACTACATAACCCTCTGAGTACGACGACTCTACTCCTTGAGTTAGATGACTCAACCCACTGAGTTAGAGGACTGAATCCCTTGAATACGATGACTTAACCCTTAAGTACAATGACCTTACCCTTGAGTAAGATGACTAGAGTCAGCATACTCAAGAGTTAAATCATCCTACTCATGGGGTTACATAGAGTAGGATTTAGGATTTCTGTTGATGCATAGATCTAGGTAATCATGGGGATTAAGACGAGGCGAAATGAGACAGTTAACTGTGTTGTCTTCTGTAGCAACAAACATCTCTAGAGACAGTCAGCCACACAGTTATCTGCCACAGTTATTCTTCCCTGTCAGTAAGCTGTTAAGAGATTCACTTGTTAGTAAACTGTTTAGAGACTCACCTGTCGGTGAACTGTTAAGAGACTCACCTGTTAGTCAAGTGATGAGAGAATCACCTGTCAGTAAATTGTTAAGAGATTCCCCTGTCAGTAAACTGTTAAGAGGCTCACTGGATAGTGAACTGATGAGAGACTCACCTGTCAGTGAACTGTTAGAGACTCGTCTATCAGTAGACTGTTAAGAGACTCACCTGTTAGTAAACTGATGAGAGACTCACCTGTCAGAAAACTGTTAGAGATTCGTCTACCAGTAAACTCTGATAGCAGCCTCACTTGTCAATAAACTTTCAGAGACTCAAGCCTATCAGTGAACAACATCAACCACCAGCCTATGAATATGATCATAGACGCACCTGGAGATAGGGACGTCTGTCGCTCCTCGACCTAGCCCTACTGTAAAAGGAGACTGGCATGAAATATCGATGGACACTGTGTGTGTGAGGAACAAAGAGAAACGATAGATGTGACGAAGGAAATGGCATCTCACAGTCATATGTTTTCACGTGTATTTGATATTACTAGTGAAGGTTAGAATGTAACGAATAAACGAGAAAAAGTCCGAAGGAAAACGAGAAAAACGATCTTTTATATTGAGTCTAAATATCCGTTTGTTTATTACAAGACTTAAAGAAAATAAAGACATTTCTTTCCTTTTTCTGGGCAATGAACCTTTCTGAATTGTATTTTGTTCAACTGATACACGAGAGAAGTTAATCACTGACACTCTATTTGTATTCGAAAAAGAAGACAAAAAAATGTATTTGAAAAGAAATAAAATTTCAGAACAGAGAGACGTGTATATAGCATTCTTCTGCATGCAGTGTTCGTAATCATCCTGTCGTATATGTGTACAAATCACAGTAAAAACTGTAAATATAATTTAATATATATTGCTCTATCCCCTAAAAATCATAGAAAAAGAAGAAATAATCTTAACAGATTAAACTTATGGTAAAATTCATTTTTGTGTAGAAATTTGTATGTGATTTAAGCTTGGTTCATATCGAAACAACCACTTATGACCACATAAGTAAGGGTGAATACAGTGTTAGATCTATTCGTAACATATGAAGAAGGTGATTAAAGATTTTTCAAATGGTGAGCTTGACCTTGACAGCCTTAATTATCCTAGCAGTCCACTGTCCAATAACCTTGATAACCAACCAGACAATAAAGAATCGAACCAATCAATCACGAGATATCACAAACAGAACCTTTTCCTACCATTCCAACATACGGAAAAAAAAAAAATTGTCGCCCTAAATTTTGACGTCGTACCTCGAAAACTTCGTATGATAAGAACTCACAAAATCTTACAACCCCGATTTACATGTGATATCTGTGGTAAAGCTTTGATCCACATCCACTCCCCTATTCGTGAGGTGTCATGCGCATAAGCACTTACGTACAATAGGAGCATCTACCACACACAACCTAGATCCCCTGACCTATATATAACCTGTTGAACTCCATCATGTGTAGATCTCTGTTTGTGGTAGTAGACGTGAGATAAGTTTAGTTCTCTCTCTCTCTCTCTCTCTCTCTCTCTCTCTCTCTCTCTCTCTCTCTCTCTCTCTCTCTCTCTCTCTCTCTCTCTCTCTCTCTCTCTCTCTCTCTCTCTCTCTCTCTCTGTACATGATCGGGCCGTACAGAAGCACAAGATCAAACAAACCAGTATATACGCCCACCTTTGGCTTTGCAACAGGTGACAGGAAGAGAGAGAGAGAGAGAGAGAGAGAGAGAGAGAGAGAGAGAGAGAGAGAGAGAGAGAGAGAGAGCTTGGGGGAGCGGGGGATGCGTGCTATATCCAGCGATGTTAGAATATCGGATCGTGACAGTTTTTCACAAAAACAATAAACTCCACACTCTGTAGAGAATAAATATTACAGTAACTGGTCGGCAGTAATTTCCTGCTGGCTTGGCGTCAGATAGACCGCAGCCCCAGCGGCTGCATATGCAACAGGAATACGAACAGCAACAGCAACAGAGAGCAACGACCAAAACCCAGCTAAACAGGCTTTTGCAAGAAAAGTAGTCGTTTAAAAAACCAAAAGGAACTGTAGAAGTAGTCGTATTAACAGCCAACGGGAGCAACAGTCGTTACACTGAACAGGAGAAGTAGCGAGAACTATGAAGAGGAGCAACAGTAGTAGAACAGCTAACAGGAGCTGTAGTTTAACAACGAACAGGAGCAGCAGTCGTGGTTAGAGCCAGCCAACAGGTGCAGCAGCAGCAGCAAACAGATGCAGTGGTAGTAACAGCCACAAGGAGCAGTTATGGTAATAACCAATGGTATTAATATCATAATATATATATATATATATATATATATATATATATATATATATCACATATAAACCTCCAACAGCCAGGATCGAACCCGGGACCCCTGTGCAACAGGCGGGAGCGCTACTGCTAGGCTATGATCACCCCTAATAGGGAAATGACTATTCGAATACTTTGTACTCAAATACCCTTCTTCTTACACTGGTAAGCAACGGGGTCTACACCGGTCATTTCCCATCATGCGCACACAGCCAGTAGATAGCATTTTACCGAACCTAACTGTTCAAATGCACTTTGTTCGTATATGATATATGTATATATATGTATATATATATATATATATATATATATATATATATATATATATATATATATATATATATATATATATATATATATATATATATATATATATGCATATATATATATATATATATATATATATATATATATATATATATATATATATATATATATATATATATATATATATATATATATATATATATATGTGTGTGTGTGTGTGTGTGTGTGTGTGTGTGTGCGTGTGTGTGTGTATATATATATCCTCCCCAAAAGATAAGCTCGACTTCAAACATTTATCTATGATTTGATCTCTGTCAATCTATCGAGTGAATAAATCGTTTTTCATTTTAGGTTCATTGTCAGTTTCAATTCCCATCTGACCTAACACACAGCTTCCTCCCTTCCCCGCACCCTGTCCATACTGACACACTTCCCTCTCTCACTGTGTACCACTTCCCCGTATTGCACAGCTACAACTTCCCCTACCTGTCACACTTTCCCCACCCCAGTGCACCCTGTTCAACACTACCCCCTTCCTCCATGCACACTTACACACAAACATATTATATATATACATAATGTGTGTGTGTGTGTGTGTGTGTGTGTGTGTGTGTGTGTGTGTGTGTGTGTGTGTGTGTGTGTGTGTGTGTGTGTGTGTGTGTGTGTGTGTGTGTTTACACTCGTTTAGAGCAAAAGTTGTTATCTATGAGACAAAATGTCTGGTCATGTGTCAGTCAGTGAACCAAATGACGTACTGAGCAAGCATGACTCAGTTGCTGTCACGCCTTCTGATATGTTAAGCCTTCGCGAGGTCGCAGGGGGATATGATGGATAAGGTGAATGGCTGACCAACGAAAGGGGGAGAGAGTGAATTACATTAGTGCATAAAAATGGATGGAATTGGTGAAAAAGATTCAAACCTGGGGGAGAGATAGATGCAAACGTCCAAGTGAGTGGATTGGGAGGGCAACAGACGGTGGTATATAAAAGAGTAAATAGAAAAGCCAGATAACAGGGGGCCTGATGGTATATGACGAGGTTATCTGCTGGTCGACAGTTATGACACCCTGATCCATACAGATGTAGAGAAAATATAGCAAAATAGAATGCTCAAAAGGCGGTGAAAAGTGGGTAAACTAAAATGAGTAGAAGATACGCGATAGAGAACGAAATTGAAAAGACAAACGTAGTCATAAATGGGGAAATGAGATAATAAGATAAGTAAAGGAGGCAAAAAACGAACAAATATAAAAGGAGATACGGGGTGAACGAATCGAAGTGAATGGATTACAGCTGAAGTAAAGACAAAAACACACTAAAAGGCCAACATTTGGTATAGGATGCAATACAAGACTTGATGTTGGTTGGTTGGTTGGTTATTTGGGGTTTAAACCTCTCTACTGCTAGGGCCATGAAGGCCGTCAACGTCAAATCACATAACCAACCATTGGAAAAGTCTTGAACACCAGAAGATGGTGCTCAACGAAGACTGACGTCATCACTTAAGGCAGCGTCCTGGCCAATGACCTTCCTATGGACACCCAGTCAAGTAGGTACATTGAGGAACGAGACTGCAGATGACCCTTGCCAAGGGTGACTCCAACTAAGTTTACAGACCTGACGTCGTAGTCCCACGAGCCAACCCTTCCTTGCCCAGCTTAGGGTCTAGATCTGCCACAAACAGAGAGAATCTCAGAATACAGCCATCCCTACTGACTCCACGACCACGACGTCATCTGCTGACATACCCACCTCTCTTATGTCTATGGGAAAGTGAGTCTTCAGGAAGAGGGACGTGATCGCGGTGCGGATCATCATAGGATACGACTTCGTTTGGGAGTTTGGTATTCCCACCTCTCCAGACTCACGTGCCCATACATTATGTGAGAGAACTTCGACAGTCATAGCTGACTGTTGGATCACCACTCCACTGTTTCCAGATGAGACCTTATGTTACTACTCCCCATATCAGCCACGTATCTTATATGTAATATTCATGCCATTCTGGAGGAATTTTCTTTTTTTTTTTTTGAAATCTTAGACAACCTCGTTATACATGTTAAGGTATGAGTATATACGTATAGCTAATAATGTTCTGTTCTCTGCATTATATATACTGTAACTGTAATCTATTAGATCATTCTGACACC
Organism: Panulirus ornatus; assembly: GCF_036320965.1. Taxonomy (NCBI): domain Eukaryota; kingdom Metazoa; phylum Arthropoda; class Malacostraca; order Decapoda; family Palinuridae; genus Panulirus; species Panulirus ornatus. The sequence continues at coordinate 50,569,948 of NC_092225.1, read as the reverse complement.
AACCACAGCCATCTAGTTACACTGTACGGGGATGCCTAGTGATAGCACCAGGGTCCCATTCCTTAGCTGTTGTTTTTCTTACACGAAATAAAGAATTGAAACTGAAGTGAATGGAATGCGTTCAAGATAATTCCAAAACCATATGTTATTTCAATGCAAACGTGGCCCTTCGCCGAGACTCATATAAGCTACAAAAATGTATTTAGCAGTTTCTGAGTATATGAAAATCATATTAATGGATATCTTATCAGCAATGTCTGAAATGATACAGAAACAAATGAGACAAAAAAAATAGACGTGCAGTTGCTGGTGATCATTGACAACGCCTACGGGCTTACAATTATCATAAACAACTGAATAAGATTTTCGAGATTTTCCCTTTGGAGTCAACGACCTTAATGACACCGACACTTGACGGGCCTAAAGCCCAAATTACCAACCAAAAGAGCGGGTAAAAGATTATGGTGTCCACATATGACTGGTAATGTCGGCTTCATGCTTAACAATAGATATCACAAAATCCTATAAAAAGGCCAAAACATAGAATATGGTAGATATAGGTTGGGCGTATTGATGTAATATACACGTTCACTAAGTTTCGTATCAAAAGGGCCCATAAATGAAGGAATAGCGATGCGTTGTTGATTATTGGAAAGAAAAATAAGAAGGAAGAGGAAAAAACAATAAGTTTCACTCCCGGTGGAGGGAGACATGATAACTGTCAGGAGACAGATAGAGAGGAAAGTTAAAGAAAATGGAAAAAGATGAAAAAAAAAGAACGTATTGAAAACGAGTAATGAAGAGGTAATCAACACCAACATTATGGTATTTACACATGAACCAGAATCACATATGAAAAATAACTAGAAAGGAATATCTATGAGGTGAAAACGACGACAGTTTAACTGAAGACGAAAATTTCATTGTGGAGCCACGCTGAATACAGAGAGCAAGGGGGAGGCGGAGGTCAAAAGCCCAATCCCCCCAAAAAAAAAATCCAGTGCATCGAAGTCACAAAAGGAGACAACGGACGCTCGGATGACAGGCGGGGCTTCTTGTGCCTTCGTCTGCCACGTCAGGGAAGAAGACCATTGTTAAGGTCTTCCCTTTAACCTCCACCCTGAGCACGACGGGAGGAGCCTACAGCACGGTGAATCCATCATGGCGTCAGGCTGTGGCCTACATAGATATATAGCCACGAAAATACTGTACATTCTGGCAGCCACACGAGTGACTCGGTGTGTAGGAAGACCCCACACAACCACCCCATAACTTGTGGGTTATTTCAACATTCGCCGGTTCATCAGAGGTTACAGTACCGGATGTAATGGTGGCAGAATGTGGTAGTTTAGTATCCGAGCTGATGGTACTAGTGAGCAGTGAATGAAACCTTAAAGGAGGAGAATGTTTTGTTCGCTGTCTTCTCATCCCTAAAGCAACAGGTTAATTCTTCTTGAGGCAAGTAGCTGTTCTATCATCCGATTTCCCCTGACTATAGCTGTAAGAGAGGCAACCAAAACAAAACTGTTAAAGCAAGAGTGCAACATGTGGTATGAATATCTAGATGTAATTTGATAGGAGACAGGTGGCGAGGAAGGGAATCCAATCATGAAAATGTGAATCGTTTCAGATACTGTGCTATAACAGGCCGTCTGCCGTACTTAGGTCATTCAGAAATCATATCCTCGTCGTGAATGACATTATAACGTAAACTAACATCCCAAAACTTCAACTTTTACCAAGACACACCGCGCGTGAGTGGGTGTTAGCTGGTGCACACACACACACACACTTATAAAACACACTTTCGCGGTTAAGACGGGAAGGAATTTATTTGCAGAACACTTTACTAATTAAGGAGCGTCCAGAGTTATATACTCCCTCCCACTACTTCCCTCGCGCTAGGGAGAGATCTGGGGAGAGGATGACGTATGGTTGACGCTTTTTGCTGATCTCTCTCTTCTCCTGAAATTTGTGGCCGGTATTTGTCATCGTCTCTCGATACTGATGTTGCTGTGTTAGAGTTTGCTGTGCCTCATTACTTGACTCAGGTTTTTATGGTGTGTGTGTGTGTGTGTGTGTGTGTGTGTGTGTGTGTGTGTGTGTGTGTGTGTGTGGTTTTGGTCTCTGCTTCTGCCAATCTTTGTCTTCATGTGTGCTACTGTCTGTCATAACATTTGCCTAACATCTATTTCTTTCACCTTACTTTTTACTGCCGTGAAATTTCCTTCTCTGAATGTACTATTTCTTTTTTCTCTTATGAGCTTAAGTCATCTATTTCATTGTCTAATTTCCTACAGCATTAACCAGCAGGATGAACCGTCGCGAACACCACCTTCACTCTACAAGGGCTACATGCTTCGAGCGAATGTATGTGGTCTTAGGATCTTCCTTAATTCTTGAAGGTGTTCAAAGATTTTTCAGTTGGTGGATGTTACTTGGCTTTCACGAGTGAAGCCCAGCCAACCAACCTCCACTAGGACGACATGCTGGGGTTGAGACAACATGATGATGGGTTAAGACTACATGGTGAGGTTAAGACAACATGCTGGGGTTAAGACAACATGATGAGGTTAAGACAACATGCTGGGGTTAAGACAACATGATGAGGTGAATACGACATGCTGGGGCTAAGACAACATGCTGGGGTTAAGACAACATGCTGGGGTTAAGACATGATAATGGGTTAAGACAACATGATGAGGTTATGACAACATGCTGGGGTTAAGACAACATGATGATGGGTTAAGACAACATGATGAGGTTAAGACAACATGATGAGGTTAAGACATCATGAGGTTAAGACAACATGATGATGGGTTAAGACAACATGATGAGGTTAAGACAACATGATGAGGTTAAGACAACATCATGAGGTTAAGACAACATGATGATGGGTTAAGACAACATGATGAGGTTAAGACAACATCATGAGGTTAAGACAACATGATGATGGGTTAAGACAACATGATGAGGTTAAGACAACATCATGAGGTTAAGACAACATGATGATGGGTTAAGACAACATGATGAGGTTAAGACAACATCATGAGGTTAAGACAACATGATGATGGGTTAAGACAACATGATGAGGTTAAGACAACATGATGAGGTTAAGACAACATCATGAGGTTAAGACAACATGATGATGGGTTAAGACAACATGATGAGGTTAAGACAACATGATGAGGTTAAGACAACATCATGAGGTTAAGACAACATGATGATGGGTTAAGACAACATGATGAGGTTATGACAACATGCTGGGGTTAAGACAACATGATGATGGGTTAAGACAACATGATGAGGTTAAGACAACATGATGAGGTTAAGACAACATGATGAGGTTAAGACAACATGATGATGGGTTAAGACAACATGCTGGGGTTAAGACAACATGAGGTTAAGACAACATGCTGGGGTTAAGACAGCATTCTGGGGTTAAGACAACATGATGAGGTTCAGATGGAAAGACCATCTCCAGCCTCTCACCGGAACAAAGTCTCTTAAATTAGAAGGAAAAAAAACAATGTAAAATATACGCGTTCCAACTTCCGCAGCTCGACCCTCGACATGAGGATGTAAACAGAACGTCACGTTAATTGCAGCAACGCTGTAAAGTCGACAGATTTCCGTAAGAAAAAAAAAGCAAGTGGGAGGTGATATATGGGGGCTGGTGAAACGGCTCGCTCCACCAGACCTCCACACTCATCAGTACCTACGCACCATCTCCAAGACCATCACACTGAACATTGCCTCTCGAAATGGCAGGCCTGTGTCTAGAACGCTGGCGGGTACGAGGCTCGTATGAATTTCATCTCTAGGAGTCTCACCTCGCGCCAATATACTGTAGCAAATATCAGAAATTGGGTGTATAAATATCGGATATTACAGCAAGGGCCACTTAGTTCCTGACTGAATCAGCGAGATTGGTCTCACAAACCTTTCGATATATCTCACCAAGTAGGTTGTGTTGCTCGCTCTTGACTGACGCCCTCAGTTGTTGCCTGTCTGTCTCCAGGCGTATACCGGTAAACCCTTGGGAAAGGCTTTGCGAATACAAGTCTTCATGGTTTTTTTTTTTGTAATTCCCTTCGTCATATTAATACGTGATTCTCTCCATTAACTGTGAACTTTTCTTTCTCTCTCTCTCTCTCTCTCTCTCTCTCTCTCTCTCTCTCTCTCTCTCTCTCTCTCTCTCTCTCTCTCTCTCTCTCTCTCTCTCTCTCTCTCTCTCTCTCTCTCTCTCTCTCTCTCTCTCTACTTTTCGTATTAACTGAATGTCTTACTCCACTCACCTCCCTGTGATGAGCCAGTTATCAGGATGAACTACGGTGGTACGTTACCCTCAAAGGAGCATTTCTTAATAGGAGATTGAAAAAGACGTGTGAGCTGTTATGTACAGCAAAGTCCCTACGGAGGTATAATGATCATTTAGAGTACTGACTATTTTCTTAACGTCCGTTTGATGCTGGCGTTAATGGCTACTGCTCATAGAGAGATCATCAAACTACAGAACTCTCAACATGCACACGAGACGCACACCTCAAATTGAGGTACTTGAATAGGACATGTTACTAGTATCTGTCCCTGGGGATAAGGGAGAAAGAATACTGTCTCCTGAGTGTTGTATAAGGAGACTAAGAGAGGCAGGAGAGGGGAAAATGGAAAGCCTCCCCTCCTGTATTATTAGGTGGAATGGATGTGACAAAGCGACTCTGTCTTCTACCCCTGATACTTTCTCGCTTAATCAGAAAAGATTAATGCTAATACGACAAACGTTATGACATGTTTATGTCCTTGAACACAACATTGCGATCCTTGAACACGACGAAACGATCCCTGATCACGTTGGCACAGTACTTCCGCATGATGGTCAGTCCTTTAAATACGTTGGTAAGATCACAATTCTTCAGCAAGGCAGTGTTATCCTCCAGCATGACCTTTGAGCATGATGGCACGGTACTCGAACACGAAGATACGATCCTTGAGCAACGTCTCCTACATCTACATCTACTCAACATCGACAACAACCGCTCAAACATCAGCACATCATATATCCTCTGCTGAATGTTCGTAATACCGCCGTGTTGAAGAGGTTAAGCCCTTTTCTGAGCGCAGCAGATTCGGAACCTCCTGATTGAAATCGAATGCGTTATTCTTTCTAGAACAAATGAAGCGATTTTTGTTGCGTGGATATACAAAGACAAAGACAAAGAAATAACTCTGTGAATATTTCATTCCTGCTCTCCACGAGCAAAGATGAGACTCCAAGCAGATTGAGGAAACTCAAGTGTACTTAAAGTACGTTGATGAGTACGCTCAAGGATGTTACAAGACCGCTGGAAATGTCAGAAAACACGACAAAGTACACGTCTTGTCTGTGTGTGTGTGTCTGTGTGTGTGTGTGTGTGTGTGTGTGTGTGTGTGTGTGTGTGTGTGTGTGTCTTTCCTCACATGGCTTACTTTACGCAGGTGTAGTTGGTATCAACTCCTCCTAAAAGGTAAAACGTAGCTTGTCAATACGTCCAGTTGCCTGACTCTCGGTAAGACACATGAACCAGAACTCCCTTCGTAGCACACTCATAGGATCGTACCAATATACTTAAAGGATCAAGACACATGAACCAGAACCCCCTTCGTAGCACACTCATAGGATCGTACCAATATACTTAAAGGATCAAGTTAACCCTCCCACGTCTCTGGAGTATCAGGGTTATGGAGGCAACATTTTCGCTGACGGACTGGTGGCATCAGCCCTTGTTGCCAAACCTGCACAAACCTACTTGGTATAATGATTGTTAGGTGTGTGGGTGATTGTTAGGTGTGTGGGTGATTGTTAGGTGTGTGGGTGATTGTTAGGTATGTGGGTGATTGTTAGGTGTGTGGGTGATTGTTAGGTGTGTGAGTGATCTCTGTTACACAGTGAAGTTTTTTACCTCATATTTCATTGTATTCTACCACGCCTGGGTATTGTCCTGGACAGCTTCATAAAAGAACGCCATTAAAATGTTAACACGTTATTATAACAGCTGCGATTATCTACCTTTTTCGATCTTACTTTATTTTCCGCATTGTGCCAGCCAGGCCACTATGAGTAGCAAGTGTTTGCAGGAAATGTTGTTCAGATAAAGCGATGATTTGGGTCATGTACTCGGGTAACTGCTTACAGTTTTTCCTTATCATAGCTGTAAAGTCTCTCTCTCTCTCTCTCTCTCTCTCTCTCTCTCTCTCTCTCTCTCTCTCTCTCTCTCTCTCTCTCTCTCTCTCTCTCTCTCTCTCTCTCTCTCTCTCTCTCTCTCTCTCTCTCTCTCTAGCTTGGCCTCCTTTAATCCCCTTCTGATGGTAATACTTCGTTCCCACTTTTGCCCCTCACCCTCGCCTCCTCTCAACTAACACTATTGTAACAAAATCCAAAGGTATATTGAAACCCTGTTTCTCAGCCTTGTATAAAATCCTCAGTCTCATCCCATTTGCCATCCCTTTTTCCCCACCAGTATTCCAAGAGTCTTACTCTCATCATTTCTCCCAATTCTATATTTAGCTTCTAAATTCCTGCTTTCATTCTACTCATCTCACAAATATGATCCAGTAAATATTATCTCTGTTTTCCTTTGCTTCTATATCTAAATATACCTTGAGAACATCTTAGATAAAGAGCATGTCTTAGTGGGTAGGTGTTTTGTTGTTTTGAAAGTAATTCCCTGGTTAGTTTTCAGAGAAAAATTTTCCTTTTCTTTCTTTTTTTTTTTCTTTCCTGTTTTTGCCCCTCCTCTCCACCGTGACTTCAACTCTCATTGCCAGACATACTCGTCACTGCTAAACACGCTCGTTGCCAAAGCGAGTGCCAGTAACATACATAACCACAGTGTACCAGACGCTCAGAGCCATACTTCACAAGTGCTACACATACTTCCAACTCGAGACACTCACTCTTTGACGTTCAGTTCTGGGGCTCAGTCACTCACTCTCATACACGTTCACTAACTAAGCAGGATAAGTAACAAAAGATCGGAGGGATGCGCTCACTACCAGACACACACACACACACACACACACACACACACACACACACACACATATACATGCCCAGTGACACCTATAAAGTCTCCAATGGTACATAACGGCAACGTTATATTCCCTGAGGGAGTTATAGAAAACGAATCCATTCTGCTATTTTTTTTCCTTTTGTAATGCTGATATGGTGGAAACTAGAACATATTGCTTTTATTTCCTCCTTCTTCTTCTTCTTCTTCTTCTTCTTATTATTATTATTATTATTATTATTATTATTATTATTATTATTATTCTCCCCTCCTCCTCCTCCTCCTCCTTCTCCTCCTCCTCCTCTTCCTTCTTCTTCTTCTTCTTCTTCTTCTTCTTCTTCTTCTTCTTCTTCTTCTTCTTCTTTTATTTCTGCTTTTTCTCCTCCTCCTCCTCCTCCTCCTCCTCCTTCTCCTCCTCCTCCTTCTCCTCCTCCTCCTTCTTCTTCTTCTTCTTCTTCTTCTTCTTCTTACTGTTAGGTATTTCCGCAGTTTTTCCCGAAAAAATACCTCAGATTTCCACCCATATGACATAGTTTGAACATCCTTTGGTCGGGAACACTTCAATGATTTTACATTGAAATCGAACTCATTTTCTTTTCCAGCCTTCTCACGGTATTAGCTCCCGTCCTGTTCATGTAATACGCTTTAGGCGCAAAAGATATTTACTAACCGTGATGGGACGCACCAGAGCTCATGCTATGGAGAGACGCGTTGCCCTTCGTTGAACAGTTATCATACATCAGTACGATTAATTCCCTCCTGTCCACAGATTTCGCTTTCTCTCTTTCTTTTATGGCCTCCAAATGGCCTTGATGGAAGGGGATGAAATTCTCACAAAGCGCTAGGAATACAGTACGTGCCCACCGCTCTCGTAATCAAGTGTCAGTTTCCTGCACCGCGATGAATGCCCCAGAGAGCGCGTTCCACCCTCCCTCCTCCTGTTGGTCTCTTATGTACAACCGGAGCCTCTGGTGGGAAGGAATGAACCTCGCTATGCCTCGCGCCGGTCGACCTCTGCTTCTCTCTCTCTCTCTCTCTCTCTCTCTCTCTCTCTCTCTCTCTCTCTCTCTCTCCTCCGCCTCTAGCCCCACGAGGCTGCCCCTCCCTGGAACAAAAATCATCTCCAACGTCCGTTGGAGGCAGGCAGACTCCACCCATACGTCGGAGGAGGCGCTGGTAACGCCAACAGCCACACCTTCTAGTAAGCCAGCTATTCCTACAATGACGTTACTGAAGAACCATTTGCCTCCGGCTGCTACGCAAGAAGAAGGAACAGCCATGGTATGATCTAGGGAACTAGAATGGAAAGAAAAAAGATAGATAAATAGAATATCATCAAACTAGAAAAGCAGACGAGAAGTCATGAGTTTAAAAGGAAACTCAATTTCTGAGCTCGACGAGAGATAAAAGAGATAATCCAATTGATCATTGAGGTACGACACTTGAATCCAGTGGCTCGGCTCTTGAGATATGGTGGCATGACCTCTGATCTGAACCCTTTAAGAGTCAAATCAAAGACCACACCATTATACCTAAGGGTCGGTATATCCCGCTATAGGGTCTCATCTTCGTGTTTAAGGGGTTAATGGTGAGTCTGTAACCCTTAGGGCTGAGGAGGTTCTACACCCTCACTGCCTCAGGAGGTTCTACACCCTCACTGCCACAGCAGTGGTCGGTCCTCCCGCCCCATACGAGATACCAGATGCCAGGCGTCTGGTGTGTCTGTAATGGTTATATACGAGGCCATGAGGGTGCTAAGGATTCCATTATAAGTAGGATTGATCATTAGTGTGAATTCGTTTATCATATAACTAATAAATCATAAGTGTGGCTTAAGTAAGGTAAAAGTAAAAGAGAGTACATAAGATGATACTTCAGTAATTATAAGTAAGATTAAATTGATGCCCTGATAATTATCGATGCATCTACTAAACAGAATATATAACAAAGCCAAATGAACTTGGATTGCGTTTGAGCAAACTGCTTTTGACATGGTTCAAAGAATGTACATTACTTTTTTGTGCCAGATGATTTAAAAAAAGAGCATCATTATGCTTGTGTGTGTGTGTGTGTGTGTGTGTGTGTGTGTGTGTGTGTGTGTGTGTGTGTGTGTGTGTGTGTGTAAGAATACAGATGAATTAAAGCTAAAGTAAAGACGCATGATTAAAGATACACATTGAGAGAGCGTAAGAATCAAGAATCAATACAATATATATATATATATATATATATATATATATATATATATATATATATATATATATATATATATATATATATATATATATATGCGTGTGTGTGTGTGTGTGTGTGTGTTCGTGTGCGTGTGTGTGTGTGTGTGTGTGTGTGTGTGTGTACGGTACAGTGGCCAGAAGGAAAGTGAAAACACCGAGGAATTTCAGTGTGGAGCCACGCGAGGTTGGGCAGAGGAAGGAACTGGGTCAGGCTCGCAACAAAAACGCACAAAAGCTTCTCCCGAAAATCAAAGTTAAAAAGAAGTCGGCCGGCACTTTGGAGACAGTCAGGGTTTCTTCCGTCCTCGTCTGCCACGTCAGGAGGTTCTTTGTTGAAGTGATCTTATTGTCGAAGGCTGAGAGAGAGAGAGAGAGAGTCCTGGCCTTTGTAACGTCACAGAGGTCCCCCTTTGCTGAGCCCCGAAGTTAATTTCGACGCAAGAGGCACACCCGAATATCGGGTGGTGTGTCCTCCAAAGCTTATTTAGTCATAGAGTTAACGTATCTTTATGTGACTAATATGCAAATGAGAGTCTGGTTGACCGAATTTGTCGTACCAGCAGTGCGAGACAGTCTCAAGCGATCTTTGTTTATTTTGCCTCTTGTCTCCTTGACGGAATACGTCAGAGCGATTGTATTTTCTAATCAAAATTTCTGAAGGTTCCGTTTTCTGAGACATTTCTCTTTTTCCTCTCTCTCTCTCTCTCTCTCTCTCTCTCTCTCTCTCTCTCTCTCTCTCTCTCTCTCTCTCTCTCTCTCTCTCCCCCAACCCCCTAACCCACTCCTCTTGCTGGATTCATTTTCAGTAAGTAAAGAAACACAGCTTATATGAAAATTGAATTATTAAAAAAACTTTCTTTTATAATCATCTTTTGATTGTACTGCACCTCACAATGCAATCACCTCCTTTGATATGGCAACATATTAACTAGGGGACGATGCTTTAGGCAAATCTCTCTCTCTCTCTCTCTCTCTCTCTCTCTCTCTCTCTCTCTCTCTCTCTCTCTCTCTCTCTCTCTCTCTCTCTCTCGCCAACATCAGTGTTCCAGTTCACGTATCCAGGAGTACCCAGTCTACAGCTTTGATTCCCGCTGCTTGATATTCACGTATGTGTGTGATGATCCTCGTGTGATCTTTCAGGGTCAGGTCATACCAGAGGATTGTATCGCCATGCTTTAGGGTCATGGCCAAGTGTATAGAGGTCGTTGAGTCTTTCTTATTTGTCGTAGATTCGTGTTCCAGAGGTCAGGTCTACACGTGAGCACACTGCTGTTGCTGTAGACCATATCTATCTTGCAGACGTAGTGTGTGTTGTCGTAATTTCTCACTTGGTGGACGTTCGTCGTGCTTTGTGAAAGACTTTGGTAAAGACTTTGTAAAAGACTTTGGTAAACTTTCTTAGAGACTTCGGTAAAGACTGTTTAAGACTCTGGAAAATCCTTCGCTTAAGACTTTTGCTAAAGACTTTGATTAAGACTTTTGGTAAAGTCTTTGATAAAAAGATTTGGTAAATTCTTTAATAAAGACATTAGGTTAAGAGTGAAATACTGAAGATTTTTTCGTCAGACAGAAGTGTTGAATCGTATATAACAAATTAGTAGATCTAAGTCTGTTGGCATTATTGTTAAGTTATCAATTGATGTCGAATATTTAGGGCTTCCCATTGATGGATTATTCGTAAGCAATTATTCAACATCAAAGCTTATCACAGATGCTGGATCATTACACTGGTCCGAGCTGGTCATTATGCCAAAATAATTAGTTTTTTGTATCTTTTTTTTTTTACGGTGAATTCAGCAGCGGTTAATGGATGAAAAAGATATGACTATAAACATTTTTCTAAGCCTGTTATGACGGTGAGATCCAGGCCATTGCGTTACGTGTATGCAAGTACCAAAATCTCGACATGTTATCATGTTGGTCAGTAGATGATAATCATCATTATCATACAGACTGTAACATTAGTTATCACGTTGGCGTAAGTGATGAAAGGATACAATTAAAAGATCTATTTCGAGAAGTCGCAAGACACACTTGGAACAATGTTATGAATGAGATACGAAGTGAAGTTCACCCAAGTTCGTGTAATAGAAGATGGCAGACAATCAGGTTGCTCTCTCTTAACCACCACAACACGACGATACGACCCTTGAGCACGGCTGTATACTGTCCTTAGCCAATAGTAGGACAACCCATGGTAATGACTGTGTGACCTTTCACATGACCATTTACAGCAGATCAGGTCAAAGGCCACTCAACTTAAGGATCGGTCATACTGTAATTTTGAAGGGACTGATGATGAATAATAATCTGTGCAGGTCATACTCCCTCCAGTGGACCAGATGAAAAGGATAAGATACAATCCTCCCAGGAAGGTGATTTAGGACAACAAAGTCCCCAGTGCAGTCCGATGTGACACTTTTTCATTATTTACTTTGGACTCGAAAATTTATTCTCCTGTTATCGTACATTACAAAGAACTGATTTACCTCTTTCGTGATCCAAAAAGTTTTTTGTTTCTTTTTTTTTGGCTTTTTGGCTTTGTCCATACCTTTCTTCAAGTACATATCGTGGCATCTGTTGTTTATCGTAAAGACGCTCGTGCATCATTCAGATTTCGGGTTTCAAAATTTTATTCTAGAGAGAAACAAGATACCATCTAGAGCACAGGGAGGTTGCCAGCATCACAGTAACTGACTATGCATCATTCAGCCAGGATGATGACTTCCCTTGTTTTCAAACGAAGCAAGAATAAGAGAGATTACGATATGTAGTCTTGACACAAGGGAAAAAAAAGAGCACGGCATTGTCTTGTGTCGTGCAGTATGAAGGGCGGGTAGAAACGGGAGTTCACTGTTTACAATCCTAACAATGAACCTTATTTGTCTAACGGTTGGTTTAGATCGTCCAGACGCAGCTCTCTCTCTCTCTCTCTCTCTCTCTCTCTCTCTCTCTCTCTCTCTCTCTCTCTCTCTCTCTCTCTCTCTCTCTCTCTCTCTCTCTCTCTCTCTCTCTCTCTCCTCGCAAGCTTCCCACCCCCTCTTTCATGTAGACCTTCAACTTGCCCTCGTTCCCACACCAGGCCTTGTGACCCTCCACCCGTCTCAGTGCTCCTACCCTCTCCAAACATCACCTTTCTCCTTCTTCCCCCCTACCTCCTCCTCCTCCTTCTCCTCCACACCATCGTCTTGCACCCCGCCCCCTCCCCAACTCCACCACCTCCGCCTTACCACCTCAGTGCTGCTGCTCCTAACGGCCTCCTCTAACCTCATCCCATCCAACCCACTGCCTTCAATCCATCAATCGGCCACCATCGCCCCACTACTTCCAACCCATTACCTCAGCCCCGCCATCTCTTTATTCCTTACAGGCCACCTACAACCCACCACTTCCAGTAAAGCATCACATTAACCCTTACCTATACCTAGAGAGTTAAAGAAATTATATATATATATATATATATATATATATATATATATATATATATATATATATATATATATATATATATATATATATATATATATATATATATATATATATATATACATTGACTGTTCTGATTCTGATTCTTCCCTGACGATGTAGTTACACGAAATCACACCTGGGACTTATCGCATTTTATCTTTTCAGCGTAGGTATTAGCACGCTATCTGTCTATCTATCTCTATCTATTTATCGACCTATTTATCTTCTTATATGATAATGCTTACAATATCTAGGTGCAACTACTGATCATTGTAACAATTAGTATATATGATATGATAGTATCCACGACTCTGTTGGACCATATATGGAACTACAACATTCATATTGTCCTTTTCCTGACACGAAATCTTGGACAGTAGACAGACGTGGCTCCTCTCACCCCATCTGTTTCTCCAATTCAGTTTCCCAGTCTCGTTCCTCCTCCCTACCCCATTAACGTTCCCCTGTGTGGCTACACTTGGTTACAGCCTTAATTACCTCCTCTTCCCAACAAATTCCTTGACAAATGGATTAATGAGATATTCCTCTCACACCTCTCCCCCACCCCTCCCTCATCAGTTCTCCCTCTCCCATCCACTCTCCTCCTCCTCCTCTTCCTCCTCCTCCTCCCCCTCCTCCTCCACCGTCTCCTTCTCCTCCTCGGGCTCTTCTTCTTCCTTCATCACGATCCCTCTTTCCACGACCGTCTGTCAAGCTCACTATGTTCAGCGTGAAATGGGTAACCTCCAGCACACTAATGGTGAAGGTCAGCGGCTATCCTCCCTCATCATTACCCACGTCTCTTATTCCTCACATCTCCTCAACCCATGATTTAATGCATCAAATAAGCTGGGATTTGACAGTCGTTTTTCTATTATGCCCATTTGTCAAGGGACTTCATCCTCCCAGCGCAGGCGACAAGCATTGATGGTTATCTAGGTGATTCAGTATTGCATTGCCTTCATTCTCCTCTACATGGCTTGTGGCCATTCATCACAGGGAGGGGTTTGGAGGTGACTCAGGCGAGGAAGGCAAGAGACAGCGTCGGAGCGCAGGGTCGCGATGTGTCCTTCTGCTCCACATATGGTCGGTCCTCTTACTTGGCAGCTGACAGCACGATGAGTTCTGGTCCAGGTGGTGCTTGATGACCAGTGTTAGCTGGCTATATCGGTATAAGGTGTATACTGTCTTAAGAGCATACGTTTCACATTACATCATTTGTCAACAAGCGTTCGATAGTACACTATGTGTCAGCAATGAATACAGTATAGAGAAACTTTGGCCATAAAACGTTTGGCATTACCACGTGTTCTGGTAATGAACGTTTAACATTACATTGTGTTGAATTGATAAACGTCTGGCACTGCCATGTATTCTGGCAATGAACCTTTAGTATAACAGCGTGTTTAACTGATGAACGTCTGGCATTACCATGTGTTCTGGCAATGGAAATATGATATCATAGTGTTTTTCCGAAAATAAACGTTTGATATTTTGGTTCACCTTAGTAAGCGCTTGGTACTGAAGGTGAATTGTGACCCATAGTAATGACGGTAGGATCCTTCGGGTCAACGATGATAATATAACTCTTGAGCACGCCAGTATGACCCTTTATGCAAAACGTTATGATGGACCGACCATTTGGGCCCTTTCATCACACTCAAGGGTCGTACAGTCGTGCTCAAGGACGTAACACCTGACTACACAATGTTGTGCACCAGTTAGTGTCTTGTTTCTGTGCCTCACGCTCAGTGTACCTCATTTTTTTTACCTTTTTTTTTTCTAAATGGAAAATAACTGTTGGGGAGACGCTACACCTTCGTCAAGTTATAGAAGGAAACACTATACCTTCGCCTACTCGAAGCTCACATTACAAACGTCAGGTTTTATTATCAATAGATAAAAGAACAATTGGAGAAAAAAAAAGAAGCATGTGTCAAGCGAAGAGCGTTCGGGGTTAGTTGTTAGGGAGAGAGAGAGAGAGAGAGAGAGAGAGAGAGAGAGAGAGAGAGAGAGAGAGAGAGAGAGAGAGAGAGAGAGAGAGACTGTCTATAAGATGTTGCAATTATGCTAATCACAAGTACTCGCCAGTGTTCTTAGAGGTAACATCTTATCTAAGTTAACATAGTCGACGGTTACTGTAAAGGGGAGAAAAAGTAAGCTAATGGACAGGTGGCGTTAAGAAATTAACAGTTAGCAGCCATAGTGTTAAGAGGTTTAGAACTCATGAACAGCCATGACGTTAAAGAGGTTAGGAGTTAAGACCCACGTTGAACAATGTATGTAAACGTCCATGGCGTCAAAAGGATCGAAGGTGATAGCAATGGCTTTAGGAAAAGAGGCTAGAAGTTAACAGCCATGGCTTTAAGAGGCGAGAAGTTTACTGCTAGAAGTTAAGAGCTATGGCTTTAGGAAAAGAAGCTAGAAGTTAATAGCTATGGCTTAGGGGAGAAGTTAGAACTTGATACCAATGGCTTTAGGGAAACTGTTCAGAAGTTAATGGCAATGACTTTGGGAGAAGAGGCTGGAAGATAGTCGGTATTTTCAAATCGTCGTAATCTTCGTTTAATATGCACGAGAAAGCAAATCTTGCCAGACAAAGAGATCACTTTTTTCGCAAATAGATAACGTTAACTACTTAGAAAAAATATATATACTGTTTTGAAAACTTTCTTTCCATAAGATTGCGATTTATTTCAACAACCATGACTCACCCGACCTCACGGAGGTTTGGCTAGCTTCCTGAAACATCAACTTTTCAATATCCTATAAATGCTGAGCCTCGAAAATTCTGAGTGACTTTTTAAATTCTCGAAATATGATGACAAAGGCACCAATCAAAAGTTTTTATCGGTAGAAAAATCCTCCAGAAATTCAGAGGCCCGGGAATAGTTTCGTCAGTTTCTTTTGTTATTTTCTCCACTTCTCTGCTCGTTATTAATGGAACTAACAATGGCGGAGATACGTAATTATAAAAGATATTTTCAGTCTTTCTCAGCCATTAATATAACCACTGTGGTTGATTCCAGTAATGGGATGAATAACTTTTCGTCTGGATGTAAAATCGTTGAAGGAACATTTGTTTCTGACACTGAATCACCTGAGATTCATAAGACAAATTATTATTTCTAACTAAAGTCACTTTTCAAGAACACAATAAATTCTTCATCAGTTACTTATTAAAGGAGTGATCAATTCTTTATCTGTCTCTTATCAAGAGATCAGTACTTCATGAAGAGAGCAATCAGTTCTCTATCAGTTCCTTATCAAGAGACCATTCAATTCTTTATCAGTGAAACTTATTCTAAACGAAGGGTAACAATACTAAGATCTTATATTTATGTTGTAATTTACAAATATAGATTGTTCTTCGATTCTTTTAATGACAGATAAATAGATCTTTTTTTTTCATTGGTTCAGAGTATCACTTCCTGTAACTACTTTCATAATAGAACTTATGGTCATACTTAATGTATGTTCTCAGCTCAGTGATTATCAGGGGAATGTGGACAACAACAACAACAACAACAACAAAGGAGATGGAAAAGAAGGAAATATGAAAGTTATAAAAAAAATCAGAAAGAGGGAAACTCAAATAAATGCATTACATAGTCTTAGAACAAGTGAGATTCAACTTGAGAACATGAGAATAGTTAAAACCGCCTACGACGCATGTCTGCTTTAGACCTTTACATTGTAGTGGACACTCGCTCCAGCAGATCAAGCGTGTTAGGCCTACAGAATACGTCCTAACCTCCATCTATGTATTTCTTTTTCGTTTTTTTACGTGTAGGGGAGAGGGGTTGTTTATCGAGGATGAAGAAAAAAGAGATTGCTCAGGGAGGATAAATTGGAGAAAAAGATGATGGTTCACGAGTGTAGAGATGTATGGTGTAGTTTTATTGAAGTCAGGAAATGATTTATTGAACACATGTGCCTTGTTCATCTACCTCGGGCATCCTAGAGGTGTATGGTGGTGGTACTGTGTGTTTGTCTGAGAAAGAAAAGGATAAGTTAATGGCTTGTCTCTCGTCTGCAGGACTCGTTCCTCCCGTTCCTTCCTGCCTTGAAACTGTAGATATTTTCTTCTTCCTCACACATCCTACAGCCTCTCTCACTGGACCCTTCTCACTCATCTCGGCCCTCACACTCAGCCTCTCTCTCTCTCTCTCTCTCTCTCTCTCTCTCTCTCTCTCTCTCTCTCTCTCTCTCTCTCTCTCTCTCTCTCTCTCTCTCTCTCTCTCTCTCTCTCTCTCTCTCTCTCTCTCTCTCTCTCTCTCTCTCTCTCTCTCTCTCTCTCTCTCTCATTCTCTTAACATTTCCTCACTCTCCTCTTACTTCCACTTGTTCAATCCACCTTTAACGTGTCCCTCCGGACTCGTTCCTATAATGTACGTACATCTACCCAGTCCGTTATGCCTTCTCTTACTGTAACTCCTCCTCCCACGTAACCCTTCATCAGTGCTCTCTTTTCACTCCCACGTCTCTCCCAGTTAACACCCCAAGGCTCCAGCCCCCCGCCTTCTTGCCGCTCATTCAAGATGCTCCCCTCACGTCGCATGTCCAGACTCCCACACCTCATTTCTTCTTTTCCTCTCACCCCTGCTAGTGGCAGTGCTTCTCTTCTCCCCAACTCCTCTCTCTTCCTCAAGTCATCCCAACCAGTTACAGCATCTCTCTTCTTCCTGTTTCGCCACTTGTATTCCTCAACTCATTCCCATCAATTCATTAACTTTTCCCTGTATGTTCTCAGTTCCCTCACCCTGTGCTGTACTATTTACATAATATGGTCAAATACATCATGAAAAATATCAGGAATTTTACTTAAGATTTTGACGGCATTTTGGTGAAATATTCAACTTCTTCATATTTGCATGAAAATCTCATTATAGATGTTATTCCTTAAGCTGAATAAGCTTAAATTTGGAGTAAAAAAAGCAAATCGTAATATTCTGCATATTAACTGTTGGGTTAATTAGCTTAACATGCATCATGTAATTACCTGACTAATTAACCTAGATATAAAACTTGTAGCAACACATTCACATATACCATGATCAATAGAGCTGAAAGTCGTAAATTTACCAGCAGTTCTGTGTACGTCTGGAACTACAGTTTCCTGGACGACCTTAAAATTCCAGGTCTGGAACCTCCCACTTAACAAAATTCCTCCATGGATCTTTCCGTTGTCAGTATGAGATTTTCATGTAATTAAGAGCCTGAAAATTCTACCAAAATCCCACCGAAATTTCTAGAAAAAATGGCTGAAAAATTTCATGATTTTTTTTCGAATATCTTGGATTTTGTTCAAGATATTACCATGCGTACTAATGAGCATGCCAAATGAGAACCTGTTGTCAAAATCGTAAATCTAGGTTGATTGGTCAAGTATTTAGCCAATGAATGTTAAGGTAATTAACATAAATGTTAACATGAAAGATATTAGGAAATGGAATCTTTCACCCTAAAGTCACATTTGGCATAAGGAATAAACAATATCTATAATGATAATTTTATGCTGATCTAAAGAAGATGAAAATGTCATCAAAATCCCACCAAATTTTCTATCAGAATTTCAAAAACTTTTCATGATTTCTTTTTTAACCTTTAGAATTTCGTTGCAAAACTCATCATAGGTATTCCTGAGAATGCTGAATGAGAATCTTTGGTTAAAACCATTCATTTTAGGTTCATTATTCAGTTTCATTATTTAGATTGATTATGAATGTTAAGGCAATTAACGCAATTAACGCATGTGGTAGTATGATGAATATTAGGAAATAGAATTTTTTTCACTTTAGATTCTTGTTTAGCATAGGGAATAACATTTGTAATGCGATTTTAAGGGAAATTTGAAGAAGCTAAAAATTTCATCAAAATCACACTAAATTTTGTGTCAAAATACTATAAACATTTTTATAATTTCTTCAACATCTTTGATATTTTTCGAAAGTTCACCATTAAGTATTACTGAACATGCTGAATGAAAATCTGTTATCTCAACGTACTTCTAGGTTACGTGCTCAAGTATCTAGCTAATGAATTCTAAGGTAATTAACCCTAAAGTAAATATGTAAAACATTAGGAAATGGATCATTTTCACATAAATGACCCAACTAGGCCAATAGACTGCCAAGCATAATTTGACTACTCAATCCACTGGCAGCACGTAGACCCCGGTATAACGCATCGTTCCAGTTCACTCTATTCCTTGCACGCCTTTCACCCTCCTGCATGTTTAGGCCTCGATCACTCAAAATCTTTTTCGCTTCTTCCTTCCACCTCCTAATTTGGCTCCGACTTCTCATTCCCTCCACCATTGACACATATATCCTCTTTGTCAATTTTTCCCCTCTCATTCTTTCCATGTGACCAAACCATTTCAATACACCCACTTCTGCTCTCTCAACCATCTGAACCGTCTGTGAATTCATGAATTTTTTATGTCACTGGACAGAGGCTAAAATAAGACCCCGATTGTGTGTATTTGACATCAAAAACCAATTGCTTATAATCATATGCTCATTATATGTACATGTACATCAATCTACTGACGAAATCAAGAAAATAGGTAAATCTTGCAATGAGAAATGATAAGAAGGAAATTACGGAAGAATAAGATTCAATATTCAGTGACAGAAAAGTGGAAAATAGGCCTAATCGTCTTAGCAGCTGGCATCTCCTCGCAAGAAAGTTAACTTAATTGCACCGAAACTTAATTTTCTTCCGCTGTTGAGAATCGGAATCCAAATATTAAGGTAAACTCGCCCGTACGACTCAATGTAGTAGAAGCGAACTTAGCCCTTAGACTCGTGAGCTAGTGGTAATACAACGTTCTGATCCATCTTCAGTAAGGCGAATCTTCCTTACGCACCTGAAAAATAACCCAATAGAAAGCAAGAGAAACACGACCTTATGTTTGATAGAGAAAATAATCCTCACCCAAATATCCCTTATATTCTTATCAAAAATCCTCTAATTTTAATGCCATAGTAATAAAGGATATGGCCCTTCAGGCAACAGCCACGGGAGAAATCCCCTGTGTAAGTCACACTCGGTAATCATAATGATGTGTATGTCGAGGGAAATTCTTGTCATAACCCTGGTGTGTGTGTGTGTGTGTGTGTGTGTGTGTGTGTGTATCCCCAGCAGCAGCGTCGCCTGCAGGAAGGTACACCCCTGGGACAACAACATAGTTTGTTCAGGCACACTTCTCCCCTGCTTGCCTTTGGGGAAGGCTATCTTTTGTTCTTTTTTTTGTTTGTTGATGGTGAAGATCCTGGAGGTGGTGGGAGCGATCTCAGCAGCGCTGGTGTTTTTGTTCGCAGTGTTGATGCTTCGTGACTGGTGTTCATTTGTTCGTTGTTGTGTTGATGTTCATCTCAGCGGTGTTGTCACTGTTTTTGCCAGCATTACCAACTTTGTCCTGAGATCTTGTGTGTCGCGTTGATGCTGCTGTTGGCTGCAATGCCGCCATCATTACTGGTAGTGATAATGTTGTCTTGTGACTGGAAACCTTTTTGTGGAATCTAATGCTGTTCCTCTCCGCGATGATGAGGCTTCTCTGGACGTTGATGATAACAGCTGTAGGCGCTTATGCTATTCCCTCCAGCAACGGTGCCATTTCTGGAAAGAAAAAAAAGCAAGAAAGAAAAAATAATAACCATATAACATGTAGTAATGATGCAGGTTATTTTAGTGTTGATGGTATTCGTCTGGTTGAAGCTGCTGTATCAAGTGACATCAATTCTTCCTCTGAAGGCGTTTATGAGACTGCTGGTGAAGGCGCAGCAGAAGGTTTTCGAGCTGCTAGGTAGGTCTTCTGGTCGCCTTTATTGCTCGTGCTTAGGAAGCTAAAATGGCCAGAAAAACTCATACATAATGATACACGAGGCGACTGGAGTGACCACAGAGAGCTTTGTGAGCGCATAATCACAGCAGGAGACTTAACTAATAATGCTGTGGTTGGTGTAGCTATTGATGACGAGAGTGAAATTGCTTTAGTATAAGGAGTTGAAATTTATTACTGCAAAAAAGGCTAATATGTTAATGTGGTTGTATGTGTTCATGGGGGCAAAGACCAGTATATACGTCTGAGGATTATGTAGCTGACTAGGGTGTGCTGAAGAAAGATGAACTATGAAGATCTACGTGTCAGAAGTGGAGGGAGAAAACAAGATAGGATAAACCGAGGTTGAAATGAAAAAAGAAAAAAAGAAAAGAAAATGGAGTGCAGGAGGCTTCTTTCTATTTACAGATAGCTTCTTTTACCAATTTGATGTAGACTTCTTGAATGTTTTTTCCTCTTCCTGTTCCTTTTTCATTCTTCTCTCTCATCTTGCTTTGTACCTAATCCTCTCTCTCTCTCTCTCTCTCTCTCTCTCTCTCTCTCTCTCTCTCTCTCTCTCTCTCTCTCTCTCTCTCTCTCTCTCTCTCTCTCTCTCTCTCTCTCTCTCTTCGTGTCTCTCCTTTCCATCTCTTTGTCATCTATTCTTTATCATTCCTCTGTCTCATCTTCCTTCATCTTTTCTTCCCTGGCTGAATGGGACCTGAAAGGCGGAAGTGTGGTGGCGACACCTCCTACCGAGCTCCGCCTGCCCTGAGGCCCTGGGGGTCGTGGGGGTAGATGTGGAGGGCTACAGGAGTAAGGTAGCGGCTGGCGTTGTGGGTGGATGTGGGAGGGAGAGGATCCTTCAAGTGGGGAAGAAGAAGGAGGAGGAGGAGGAGGAGGAGGAGGAAGAGGAGGCGACGAAGAACAAGAAGAAGAAGAA
Source organism: Panulirus ornatus (assembly GCF_036320965.1). NCBI lineage: Eukaryota > Metazoa > Arthropoda > Malacostraca > Decapoda > Palinuridae > Panulirus > Panulirus ornatus. Next base: position 50,548,429 of record NC_092225.1, on the reverse strand, counting down.
GAAGAAGGAGGAGGAGGAGGAGGAGGAGGAGGAGGAGGAAGAGGAGGCGACGAAGAACAAGAAGAAGAAGAAGGAGGAGGAGGAGGAGGAGGAGGAGGAGGAAGAGGAGGCGACGAAGAACAAGAAGAAGAAGAAGAAGAAGAAGAAGAAGAAGAAGAAGAAGAAGAAGACAGACGAAAATTTGAGCGAAGAAGGAGACAAGGAGGTAACGGAGGAAAAAAATTTCCTGAGCTGCTGGAAAAGGGATTCTACCTACTTAGATAAAGGTATGTTAAGATATATCCTATTATGATGGATTAGTTTGCTTTGGTGATTTCCACCATCTGATCACATAGTCTTTCGTCCGCCCTAGATCTAGTGTCTGTGCTGGGGGCTTACAAGCTAATACTAATGTTATTTTCCTACGAACTTTTCCTTTCTTTGATTTCAACAAAATTAAAGTCGATTTTCTCAAGAGCAACATCCCTTCTCAGCAGAAGATTTAGATAAGCTTCACTGTACCCAAATATGGCGTATTCGGTGAGGAAATCTCCATATCTGATATATAGGCAAGATTCAAAAAAAAAAAAAAGAAAATGGTATCAATTTTTTTTTCCATGACACTTGTTTCTAACTCCGGATATTTGTTACGTCCGCGTCCATGTATTACTGACTGTATACGAGAACTATAAAACGAACACAGACGTAGTTTGTTCCAGGTATTTGAGCTTAATTTGTCTCTCTTCGTATAACGTCTCTTTTCACAAAGTGATTCGAAGGGGGAAAACAACAAGTGCTGATCTCTTAAGTACAAAAGCTTAAAAACCCTTTAAGGTCACCTGGAAACAATTGGCAGATCTAGGAGTATATACAGAAATGACTATGCATACAGGAAGTCAAACACACTCGGAAGAATTTTAGAGTGGGAAAAATATAGGAACACCTCAGAAAAATGTCGGGACTGTGTTGAACTCCTTCAGAAACCCGGTAAGGTGGAGTGTTGCTCGCCTTGCTCCTCCAAACCAACCCCCACACCGCCCCCTCCAAATAAACACAGTGTTACCATATCGTACAACTTCGCCACTTGGAACCTTCAAGTTTTGCGATCTCGTCCGATAAAGGGCATTAGATAAAGGGGTTGCAATGCCAAGTTGTAAGGAAGGAGGCGATTAACGGCTTTATTATCATAGCTGCTGCCTGTCCGAATTAAATCACAGTGCAAGTTTCATGCACTTGGAGAAATACACAGAGAGAGTAGGAAGACAGTACGAAACTATAAGACATGTGGGAGGCTTAGTTTAAGTTCAGGACAAGACTCTCTAAAGGGATTTACGCCAGCCTGAGCTCCGAGTTAAGGGCACTTTCTGCTTACAAGACCGACCAGCCCCTCCGAAAGATCATAGAATTTCCTGTTTTCGTGTCATCTGACGAACACTTATATCGCTTAAGTACGTGTCAAGTATAAAGTAGAACGTATATGTGTGTACAGACAGGGAAAGAATAGCCAGACCCACCCACGCACACACCCATCCACGCACGCACCTACACACTCACCCACGCACGCACCCACACAACCACGTACTCACGCACACACCTTATAATTTACTCTGCATATATGCGACGCTGACTACGTTTATGTACCTCACACGCAGGGTGAAAATATCCAGCCATAAGTTGATATTAAGTTCTCTTATGACCAGTTAACTAGTGACTATTATACCCTCTCACTTCCGTAATGTCTGTAATATTTCAACTGTGTGTTTTTTTCCTCCAAATGGCTGCGTAGATTCAGTAAACCGTTTTTATTGATTTACTTATTTATTACATACACGAGCGTAAAACTTCCTCCGCGTACATTACGAATAGGTAATTACATACACACACACACTCACACACACACACACACACACACACACACACACGTAGGGAAAGGCTTGTGTGCTTGCAAGTTTTCCACCATGGTAGAGAGGACAGTATGGGAATGACCTGATCACAGCCTTCAAGTCTTTAAACCTGTTTCATGATGTCACCAGCGAAGATTTCTACAGACGTAAAGATAGAGCAAGATGCTATGATATGAAACTAAGCAAGAAACTTGAGAAAAAAGAATGTAGATACTTTTATAGTAAGCGAGTGGTGAAAACATGGGACATGGAATTCACTGCATACATACAGAAGTTAAAACTCTGTATGACAGTAAAGAAAGTTCAATTGATGGAGCCCCATGGGTGTAAAATGCCTTCCCCGTACAGTACATCATTACATACACACACGGAAGATATATATATATATATATATATATATATATATATATATATATATATATATATATATATATATATATATATATATATATATACGAACAAAGTGGATAGAACGCGCACCTTCATAGAACATACAGACCTCCAACAGCCAGGATCGAACCTGAGCAACAGGCGGAAATGCTACCGCTAGGCTATGGTAGCATTCCCGCCTGTTGCTCAGTGGTCCCGGGTTCGATCCTGGCTGTTGGAGGTCTGTATATTCTATGATATATATATATATATATATATATATATATATATATATATATATATATATATATATATATATAAGTAGGATTTCTCAAGGGTGCAACGATGGGAAGGAGTGTGTTACGGTGCACAGAGGAGTGCGAAAATGTTAGGTATAATGATGAGTGGGTAGTACACAGGACAAGTGTATCAGGGGTCAGGATGGGCGTGTGAGGGAATACGTTTATGATGTACGGGTCATCAAGACTACGAGTGAACGACATTCATCAGATCTAATGTCTGTTTCCTGATGATTAATTAATTAATTAGCGGTCTTGCTTCAAGGTAAGATTCATTTAGAAAGGCAAACTTCGCCTCAATTCTCTCAACCCGTGATCAGGGGAATGCATGAAAACATAAACTTCCTTTTGACCAATAGCGTGGCAGGGATGGTCGTCTGAAACAACCGGCCGGCAGTTCTTCTGCGGTTAATATGCGCCTCCAGACTGAACTGAATTCTCATTGGCGGAGAGAGAACGAGTTCGCTAGTATGTTGGTAGCTCAGTGTTTACATCGGCACTTTCTGTCGGAGCTGGACGCCACACAGCGACCGTTGATGTTATGTTGGTACTCGTGACCGATGCGTTGAGGAGGATGGCTGGTCGAGCGTCCTCCTCCGCATATTTACGACAGTTATTTCAATAGATTAGTGAAGTGTTTTCACGGGTCTGACATTCCTGGTGTTATCGCGGACGGACGTGCGTGCGTTACTAATTGTTTTCAGTGTTAGTGCAAGAAATGAACTGATGTGGATCTGAACCAGTACACTCGCCCTGCTACAAGGTAAGGCAAAATTCTTTGTTTTATGGTTTTACCGTACAACTCGGAGGGTTGAAGTGGAGTTTAAGGCTGCCACATTAAATTAAGAGTGTTGTGTACACCGCAGAAAGTATCAAAACTTTGCTGCTTAATTTTTGTTACTTTTTTCTATTATGATAAAGGTGATCATAACTGAGTAGGGCTATGAAAATTAATGTTTTCTGAATGGTGGTCTTGAGAAAATTGGAAAGATGCTGAACATGCCAAGGTTAGTTTTGAAATGGAAGAAAGTTATAGGATATACAAAGGTGTATGTTGCAGGTTTGGTGGGGTATGTATGTGCAAAAGTCTTCTGAAAATGTGTTTTTGGTGCCTTTTTTGTATAAACCCGCCCCAGATTGGGGCTGTGCATGTAATGATTTTTTTTTTTTGGTAGTTAAGGGATGGGAAAGTGTGTATTGTTTTTGATCTTAGGGGATTACATGAGTGTCTTAAGATTCTGTGGGATGTTCCGAGTTCGTTCCGCTATCAAAGTCTCTAATTTGTAAGTTATCTTCTAGCCTTTGCCACACCTCCGCCACTTCTCTTAATTATGTGCCAATTATGATATTTTTAGTCGCTCATGTTCTACGATGTTTTCGACGTAAAAACACCTTTCGAATATGACTCATTGTAGAGCCTTATTTTGTATCCTCTGCAATCTCTCCGTAAACGTTATTGGAGACGGGATGTATGGGTGGAGGGTGAGGATGGGTAGGTATGAACATAGTTTGCACCAGGTGTAATGTTTTTGGTTCCCCGGAAGGCGTCAGAATCTGTAAGTGATCAAGGCTGCTTTTCCCCAGGGTGGTTCCCATGTTGAAATGCTGTCATCAAACTTGGGGGATGTTAGTGTGCGTCGAAGGATTTGGGATCTTTCCTGATGCATTATCCTGCTTACCTCAGTGGTAATATGCTGTGGTTTTAGTGTTGCCAGTTCTACTATGATGAATTTATTTGTGGTCGGTTTTACTTTCCAATATTTTTCGAACTTGTTCTCTTAAACGATCAGCCTTTACTACAGTATTCTCTGGGATCAATATGTTAGATGATACTGAGAGGTGTCTTTAGCTTATTTGTTTATGCACAACTTTTCAGATTGGAGGATGGATGATACGTAATAAGTGATGAACATTGTTGGAGGTAAGACAACTACACTGTGGGACCCGACTTATTAGAGGGGGAATTTTTGGTGACGTCGTCAAGTTAATGGTGATTTCTGGGGAGGTCTGATAGTAGAAGTTGCACTATAGTCCTTCTGTGTTGCCTGACATGCCTGACTGAAGTAATCTGTATTGTGGCCCACATTTCATCGAAGGTTCAGTTCAATTCTGTATGTATCATTGTGCAGTTTATTCCCTGTACTCTGGAGATGGCAGTTTTTTCGACTACGATTGCATTCGCAGAGGTCGTGCTCTTCCTTCCCCAGGAGCAGGACTGGTTTCATGGGAGTTTTCTGTTTTCTAGATATCCCACCTTAACAGTTTACCCGGAACTTTAACAAGGTAGATAGGGCGATAGTTGTTTGAGTTTTTGTTTGGCATTCTTACTTTTGGCATCATTGATACTCTGGCGTCTTTGACAATGCGAGAAAAACATCCTGTGTTCAGTAGTGTTGTAAACCTTTAGGTGTTGAGTGTTCACTAGGAGCGTTGTAAACGATTAATAGGTGTTGATCTTTTGGAGATAAGATGCTGATTTGTTTCTAATGTTTTACTATTTTTCGAGTAAGTAATGTAAGGGTGAGAGAGATGTGTGGAAATAAAAAGAGTGTGGTTGAGAGAGCAGAAGAGGGTGTTTTGAAATGGTTTGGTCACATGGAGAGAATGAGTGAGGAAAGATTGACCAAGAGGATATATGTGTCAGAGGTGGAGGGAACGAGGAGAAGTGGGAGACCAAATTGGAGGTGGAAAGATGGAGTGAAAAAGATTTTGTGTGATCGGGGCCTGAACATGCAGGAGGGTGAAAGGCGTGCAAGGAATAGAGTGAATTGGAACGATGTGGTATACCGGGGTCGACGTGCTGTCAATGGATTGAACCAGGGCATGTGAAGCGTCTGGGGTAAACCATGCAAAGTGTGTGGGGCCTGGATGTGGAAAGGGAGCTGGGGTTTCGGTGCATTATTACATGACAGCTAGAGACTGAGTGTGAACGAATGGGGCCTTTGGTGTTTTTCCTAGCGCTACCTCGCACACATGAGGGGGGAGGGGGTTGTTATTCCATGTGTGGCGAGGTGGCGATGGGAACAAATAAAGGCAGACTATGAATTATGTACATGTGTATATATGTATATGTCTGTGTGTATATATATATGTGTACATTGAGATGTATAGATATGTATATTGTGCATGGGTGGACATGTATGTATATACATGTGTATGTGGGCGGGTTGGGCCATTCTTTCGCCTTTTTTTTTTTTTTGCTTGCGCTACCTCGCTAACGCGGGAGACAGCGACAAAGCAAAATAGATAAATATATATATATATATATATATATATATATATATATATATATATATATATATATATATATATATATATATATATATGAGAGTGGTCCTGTCATGCAACTAGAGTGTTGTATTTGTATGTTGGAACAATTTTGTAGAATGGGGTCAGGCGTATGTATATTTATGCAAATTTCTTTGATTACTATGGTTGTTGTTGTGGTTGATGCCGACACTGGTGCGCCAGCCTTGTTGCTCCTCTCTGCAGATGTAATTCCTATTGTTATCATCGTTATGAAATTATGAGTTACTTTTCTGTCATGAAATTATGATAAGTAGTTTTAAGTCTGTTTCATGTGTCCCAGGGTGAAGTTCGAGAATCGTCATGCATTTGACATCCATATTGATATTTTTCGCTTTATCCCACGCAGAAAAATGATTGACAAAAAATGAAATCTTACAAAATGTAGCTTATACAAAACAAGGACGCAGGAATGAAATGTGTTGCTTAAATATTACTGTAGAAAATCCTATATCTAAATACTTGCTACAGAATCAGGGCTTAGATGCAACAACAGATGTTCGAGTGATTAGACACGTAAATAGTGTATGTTCATGGATGATTATGTATGTATGTACATGGCAAAATACTTAAGTATGCAAATCCGTAAGTGATGAGGTGGTCTTAAGTAGCAGCCAGGGGCAAGAGCGAGCTAGCATCATTCACAGGAGGCGACACTCCCACACATGTTGGCTGCTCGGCCGTCCTCTCATGTTGGTCTCTTTCCTCACACATCTTCCCTCCCAGCTTCCTCTGTCGTCCTCTTCTGTTGGTCTCTTTCCTCACACATCTTCCCTCCCAGCTTCCTAACCCCACACACTTTTCTGGTTCTCTACCACCCGACTCCCGCCTCCTTCCCACCTCACTCCCTACCTCCAGAAGATATGTATGTACGCCACAACACTGAAAGAAGCTTGTCGACGAATAGCTTTCACGATCTCCAAAGTAATATTAGAAAATAATCATCGCAGGAATGGAAGGTGCCTAATGAAAAGAACAATTTTCCAAAAAGGGGGTTAAAAAATGTGCTTTGAACTGCCGTCCCATTAGCCTGATTTGAATATCTCTAAAAACGAGTAAAAAACGAGTATTAGAGACAAAATTGTTAAATTGCTCGAGGAAAATAACCGATCATCAACATCGATCATGTTGAACGAGCAAGATTGAACTTGACTCCAAAATGTCCCTTGATATTATAAACTTGGACCTACGTAAAGCCTTCGATAGAATACAACATAAAAGATTGCTAAGTGATTTTTAGGCTCACAGCAGAGTGGAGATCGGAATCTGCGTGTAGACTGCAGACTGGCTCTCGAGAACAAAATGGGGAAGCGCATGGTTGGCTTAAAGTGGTGTAATGGAGTTCCGCAAGGCTCGGTCCTCCGACCCATACCTTTTATCACTTCGATCAACGACCGAGACGCAAGACTCACCAGCAGAATCTCGAAATTTGTCGACGACTCGAAATTACGAAACAGCCACTGTAGAGGAAGACTACCTGCCTTAGGATTCATAAAGTTTGGATAGTAAACAAACATAAATTGGACAAAGCAAATGTTTTAGTTGTTTACAGTAAAACAATTAAGCCAATAAATGCCTTCAAATTGAAAGCTTGACAAATACTTCACTTATGTTTTCAGTAAAACGCTCAGTTTACTATTAATTTCGCCTTCTTTTCAAAATCCAGTCGCAAAACTGATGCTGTTAAACTATTAGGGACGTTTTCTAGCCCACACTTTGCTATATATTTTCCATGACTGTTCCATAATCTACATTTTTATGTCTTTTTCCGTCTTTTACCTGCCGACTGTTGAGCCAGAGGGACAGGTTGATGGGGAGATGCCCTCATCTTTGTTGTCTTGTTTATACCACCATGCTAGGCCACCACAATAGATAGACTCGGTATGAACCCTCGGGTGTCCAGCTATCTGGCCTTCCCATGTTCGTCCTTCTTCCTCAGCCCACACTCCCTATTCGTCCCACTTGCTGGCTTAATTTCCACACTCCCCTCGTCCCTACAAGATTCTCATCCTCCTTTCCTCCCTCTTCCCCATCTCCATTCAATTAACCCCCAACACCTATTTCTCCTTCAATCACTACACACCCCACTTCCTCTTCCTAATTTCCTCATTTCCTCTTCACATCAGACTCCGCTCCTCCTCCAACCTCCTAATCCTCCTCCTCCCTACAGAATGACCTCATCAGCATCCACAATAACACTATCGCTCTTCTACAGCGGATGGCTGTGGTAATAATGGCCCCACGACCCTTATTTTCATTAGAATTAGGATCCATTTTCCCTAACCTGCCCTGAACAAGCCGTGACAAAATTTTACCCTACCTCATTTCAAGCGGTGGCGGTAGTTTCTGCTCTTTGACTGGATACGGGAAATGTACCTTGCCTTATGGACTTAACCTACGAAACACGGGACTGCTCCATTAAATCAAAGGAGCTCCGTCGATAACCGCAGGTAACTGTCCTCCCTCATACTACTCCAGCCTTATCAATTAGCCTCAAGCTACTTTCCCCTCACACATTTACCTCCCCGTCAGTAGCCCCAAGTTACACTGTTGCAGCACCATTATTAGCCCTAAGTAACTGTTCCCCTCAGACCGTAACACCCCCATCAATAGCCCCAAGTTGATGTTCTTACGCTGTAGCAGCCTCATCAATAACCCAGAAGCGCTGCTACCCCCCTTACACTGTCGAGGTTCGGGTATCATATATAACAATAGAATTATTCGCCAGAATCCAGTGACTTTTCAAAAAATGGTTATTGGAAAATATCGAAAAACTGGTGATGCAAAATCATTAGATCTAGAAGTTTGAGCAGCGGTATTCAGTTGGATGGAAAGACTTTTGAGCACAATGGTAGTCTTCTGGAACTGACGGGTGCGACCCATGGGTATGATGGTGTACCTGCGGGTCGTGCTGTCGTGCCCAAAACGTTAGAGTAAGACCCTAACATGAAGCATATGCTTTAGATCTAACCCTACGCCTTGACCTGCTGAAGGCGCTAGGAGCTTTCAGGTCTTTGACCACTGAACTCGGTTATTTCATTGTTTAGGATGATTTTACGACCTTAAAACATCTATAAACAATTGTCATTTCATCCTCAAGAATGTTTACTCTTATTTTCAGTCTTTCCATTTCTCATCAACCACAATTTTTTTCAAGGTAAGATAGAGAATAGTTTCTGAACCCTTTTTGATAAGATGCCATACGTTAGAAATGAACTCTCTGTTGCATGAATTGTCATGTGGAACTGAATACCCAAAGTTTCCCACCAAGAACTGATGAAGTCCAAAATGTATTGCTTGAATTTAGGGATAAATGATTATCCAATCACACATATGTATTATCATATCTTTCCTCCCTATATTCTCATCATACAGTTCACTGTATTTATCATAGCACTTTCTATATTCCTCATTCAACCTAATGTTAATGTTACCTTCGTTTCTATTATTTTGAGAAGATATCTTTCATTCCTTAACTGTATCTATATTGGCAGTTAGGTAGTTACTGATACTCCCTAATCATTATCTTTATTTCAACTTTCGATCGTACTCTGATTGTGTCAACCCTGACAACGCTAACCTTTATCATCATATTACTGATGTCCTTCATCCTCTTTTTATCAGACAGATGTGAAGAGTTAGATTCTTGAGGCGATAAGTGTCTTTGAAGTGCGTAGTTCACATTATGTCCTTTTCCCTTTCACACTCTTTATCATAGTTACCAATCATCTTCCTCATACCACACCTAATAACATCTATTGTATTTCTGGACAGAGACTATTGCCAACTTGTTGCTTTATGTTTGCCTCATTACAGATCTCATTCTTCCCCATCCCTGAAGTAACCATACCCCTCATTATCTCATCATAAACACTAAACCACTCACGATCTCTGATGCTCCAAACACCAGCTCTATACTTCTCTCGTTCTTTCATGGCATAACTCATCGCATATCCCCCCCCCCTCCTTCCTCACTCACCTCATCATACAGGCTCATCACAGCCATCGAGCTCCCACCACCACAACACCCATGACAGCGGCCTGACAACCGTGGACATCGTGTCGACAAATCGATGTCCCACAACTTGCGGTATTTACCCCCTCTCCAGACTAGTGCTTGTCAACAAACTTCCCGTCCGAGTTTGTAATGGCGTTCCTTCGGCGACTTCGTCAGGTTTGGTCCCCAGGAGTGCCTTTGAGGGCTTTGTGGAGTTTGTGAGGCATCTCGTGTGGTAGCTATTCTGTGGGAGATCACATATTTTATCAGACATTAATGAGTTAGTGTGCTGCTGTCCTGTTGAACTTATATTGCAAGTAGCGTAATGGCTGCTTCATGTCACGTTCTCTGAGTATTTGTATAACTCTTGAGTTATCTTGGTGGTTAGTTTCTATTAAGGAAAGTATGTATATCTGTACGACTTTTGTGATATTTCTATTAAGACCTGAGTGGTAGATAATGGACGATGGCTTTGTTTGAAACAGGCATGCAACGTTTGACAAGAGTCGCCTCTCTCTTACATGAGAGATGATCCAAATGATTTTTAAGGAGAAGTCCAGACAACCAGTGAGACATACAGTTTAGATTATTTCCGTCTACCAAGTTTATGGCTGCATTTGTCTGGTTTTAGGAAAGACTTATGAGGCTATATGATGAGGGGGGATTAAATTGATCTCCTCTTTATTCTTCCTTATACCTTTTATTTTTTCTCTTCGTTCCTGTGGCGGTCTGTTGTGGTTTAGTACTCCTGCTAGTACTCAAAAAAATACGCAATATTTTTGTTAAATGTGGTAAGTAGTTAGTCAGTTGGCCTAACAATTGAGTTAAAAGAATGCGTTCCTCGTATCACTGTCGTATATAATAACAAAGAAAACGTTGCTCGTTTATTACGTGAAGATAGTGTGATAATGATTTAGTTGAGATGAAAGGAGAAAAAAATATAGAGGTTAAGTAAATTAAGTTAGTGTCGCAAATATTGAATAGATGATCGACAATAAAACCGTCATTATAGTTTTCTTTCATTAAAGTTGAAATTTCTTTTGGTAACGCAGATTCATACAGGACTGCCAAAAGAGAAGAGTCTGTAAATTGGCCGTCACAAGTAGCGTTTTCTCTGAGGTTCTCTCCTGGATCTGTAAACAATGGTCCAGAAGATAATCCCATGTACGTATCTTCCTCCTCTCTATGTTCGTCTTTCTGAAATATCTCTTCATAATGAGGATTTACTTGGGTGTTTAGCACTGTGGTTGTATACCTATAGTTTAGACTTGATAATACTTATATTCTATTACAGAAATTGCCATAAACAAATATGAATAAGAAGAAAGATTATTTCTATGGTCTCGGCATATCTGAAAAGGCATAAGAAAGAAGAAATGGGTATTTTGACCATCTAACCTGTGTACTGATCATAGATACGCGATTGGGTAACACTTTCACTGTCTATGAACAAATGTACTCTCACATCAGACTCCCATCTCCACTTCAGTTCGTCCTAATTCGCATAGCGGCTGTGAAACAGTCGTAACTTTAGTCAATCCAAGGCATATCATACTTCCCAGCATACCATATTATGATATATTTTGGATGAAACTGCTGACCATACTCAAGTCTATGCGCAAGGTGAGGTGCGCAGTGGGGAGTGTCTAAGACCGTCAGTACGCTAGAGAAGGATGACAGTAAATACAGACTACAACTGACTTGTGAATTCTCTTGAGGCTGTTTGTGATGGAGGTTTAGATCATGGACATAGAAGTTAGTGTGGTTAGAGTAGAAGTGGATGTCAGCCTTCAGCTAGTGGGTGTTGATCTACAGTTAGTGGGTGTTGACCTACAGTTAGTGGGTGATGACCTACACGCAGCGGATGTTGACCTACACGCAGTGGGTGATGAGCCACAGTTTTGTAGGTGCTGAACTACAGTTAGTCGGCGATGACCCACAGTCATTGGACGATAAACTAAACTTAGTTGATGTTGTACTATTGTTAGTGGGTGGTTACCCAGAGTTCAGTGGGTGTTGTCCCTTTGTCAATGGGTGCTGAACTGCTGTTAGTGGGTGTTGACCAATTATTAGTTCAGTGACCTGGATGTTCCTAGTGCTTTCAGCAGGTCAAGGCGTAGGGTTAGATCTAAAGCATACGCTTCATATTAGGGTCTTACTCTAACCTTTTGGGCACGACAGCACGACCCGCAGGTACGCCATCACACCCATGGGTCGTACCCGTCAGTTCGAGGACTACCGTTATGTTCAAGGGTCGTACCATCGTACCCAGGGGTCTTTCCATCGAACTGAATATCGCTGCTCAACCTTCAAAATCTAATGATTTCCGCTGCTCAACCCTCTAGATCTAATGATTTTACATCATCAGTCTTTCGATATTTTCTAACAACCATTTTTTGAAATTTCTCTGGACTATGGTGAATAATGGTTCATTTTAGGAAATATAAAGCTATATAATCGTAGATTTGATAAGAATACAGTTGTATATAACGTAAAAAAGAATATTTACCATGTAGAAAAAAGATGTATTACATATGTACTACAGTTGAGTATATATATTACTTGTTATTTTCAGTGCATGACTCAAACGCATGATGGTGTGTTTGCCTGTTCAGCGAGCGTTCCACAACGGCTGAGTTCTGTGGGGGTAGTGTGACGAGTCAGATACCTGACCCAAATGCACCAGACGCGTGACTTTAACCTCTGGGGGACGTGAGGGTAATGCTAGTGACCTGCTGGGTGTAGTGTGTGTTCTCTGCTGTTTGTATAGGTGTTAGGTTGCATGTTGACCTGTTTGTGTGTGTGTGTGTCTGTGTGTGATGATAATAGTAAGAATAGGATCAACATTCGTAATACTAACGCTAATGATATCGATTATAACAATAACTGATAATAATGATAATGATAATAATGATAATGATAATTTTTACCAAACTGTCTCCCGCCTTAGTGAAGTAGCGTCAGGAACAAACTAGCAATGGCTTCATTTGCACACATCTACTACCTCACTGTCATGTATATCCTACACCCAGAGCCCGCCATCCAATGCCAAGCCTCACATACCACTTTCATGGATTACCTTCACTTTCATGATATATCCTAGCACAGTCCTAGGACTGCACGTCTTCCCCATCCAGTTTATTCTGTCCCATATGTGCCTCTTAATTTCATGAATGTTTAGGCTCCGGCACTTCTTCACTCCGTCGTCCGATCTCTTTCAAGGTGAAGCTTTCCCCTCCCGCTTGCTACCTCGTGACTTCTGACATAGATCGTCTTAGCCAGTGTACCTTCGTCCGTCCTCTTCAAGCCACTTTAGCGCACCCTGGTCAAATTTCTCAATTAGATTCCACTTACTATCACACGCTGTCTTACACCGTCGCTCTCTACATGATGAAACCGCCTCACGCTATTGCTTTCACACGAGGCTTTCGCCGCCACCTCTCTTGTCTCCCCCATATCATTTACCATGACGGGTCTAGCTTCACAAGATGCCTCTTCTCAGTCATATCACATCCGCCAGCCAACCTTCCAAAATACATTGAACACGCCTTCAAAATAGTTACTTACTCGTACTCATTTTTCACCTCTCCTTTGCCTGGTTCCACTCGCCCATCCGCTTCCCTCTCATTGTTGCCGAACGAGAAGCAGTGTTTACAGTATGGTATTAACCCCGTTGGTCATCGCGATCTCCTTACGCTATTCACAGCCCTCCAAAAAAAAATATTTCATGAAGTTCATCGTCACTCATTCAGACTGTCTTTCATTTGACAACTTTTTCACCCTCGTAGGTTTCTCGTCAGTTCATAATCATTTGCACTCGTTTCCTGCAGATACTCTCTTCCATCTCTTTTCCTTATATTATGACGTAACTTCCTCATTCCACCACTCATTACTCATTCTTTTTCTTCCAGTTCCCTTCTCCCGCATTCCATACACTCTACCTGTATATGGAAATACTATCTTAAGTATATTCCATTCCTTTCCAACTCCCTATGTTATTTTTTTTTTCATTTTGCTGAGATCTTCTGATGGTAGGGAAGATAGTTAGATACACAGATAGACCGATAGATAGAATGACAGATAGGTATATATATATATATATATATTTTTTTTTTTTTTTTTTTCAAACTATTCGCCATTTCCCGCGTTAGCGAGGTAGCGTTAAGAACAGAGAACTGGGCCACTGAGGGAATATCCTCACCTGGCCCCCTTCTCTGTTCCTTCTTTTGGAAAATTGAAAAAAATTGAGAGGGGAGGATTTCCAGCCCCCCGCTCCCTCCCCTTTTAGTCGCCTTCTACGACACGCAGGGAATACGTGGGAAGTATTCTTTCTCCCCTATCCCCAGGGATATATATATATATATATATATATATATATATATATATATATATATATATATATATATATATATATATATAAATAGATTGATTGATTCACTGATGAATGGATGAATGTATAGACATATATATAGATAGATAGATACATCGACTGATGAATAGATGAATGTATAACTAGACATATAGGTAAGTAGATAGATAATTAGACAGTTTGATAGATAAGTAGACAGACAGATACATAACTGATGCCACAAAACTACTTAAATCACGAATTTCAAGCATATAAAGTAGGATCTTTCTCAGTGATGATTCAAAATGGAAAGACATTCGAGCGACCAGCATAGATCCACACGCACCTCAGATACGTTATGTATGGTCCATCACCTGTACTTAGCGACGCGCTCGTCAATAATGCCGAACCATCGAAGGTATAATGATCATTATAGGACAAACGGAATATCCTACACGCGCCAGTAATAGCCTCCCCGCGGCCGGCCGGCGTGGAGCTGCTATTGTCATGCCTTCATTATGGTTCATTGTCCACTGGGGGTCAGTGGTGTCCGACGCGGTCATTACTGGGTCTCTTTAACGATGCCAAATCACCCTACCGCCTTCATACCAGCTCGTTTGGTTTGTGTGTTACCCAAGGCATTGTGTGGATCTGTTTAATAATTGTAGCAGCAACAGCCAGGCACATGTATGCGTTGGTATAAACATATCATATTAAACAATGAAAATAAGGAAACAGCTGATTAAGACAAAGAAAATGCACTTCAACTCAAGTTCACTTGCCACGACCATATATATATATATATATATATATATATATATATATATATATATATATATATACATAAAAGCTCTCTGTGTGTCTCTCCATCTCCAGTCTGCCTTTTCATAACGCAATCTGTCTTGCCTATTAGTCCGAAGCCAAGACTATTGTTAATAATGAGGTCTTTCCTGAAAAGGCGATACAAAATACTGATAAGTTGAGATACTGCGTAAGGTTTATGCAAGGGCTTACCGTAGTAATGTAGTTATGTTATGATCCAAGTAAGAATCAAACAATGTGATTGAAATGGAAGTGGGAAGCCCAAGACGTTGCCAGATGCAGGGGTTGAGAGGGCGAGGGTAATTGTTTACATACCAGGGGTGCAGTGGGACGTGTGAATATGCCATATGTTGCCACTCAAGCTAAAATTGTAATCTCTTTTTCACATGACAGAAACATATGAATTTACGACTGTGAATTGGCGTGCATAGTTTTTCATCTTGGAAACCAGCACTACGAACCTTCTGACCTTTGAGTCGTCATTCGATAACACAAAACGAGTACATATAAGAAGAATCCCTCTAATGACACAAGGATAGAATATCTTCAGTGAAGTTATATAGTAGGCAAGTACATAACGCGAAGTAGGGTCGGTGGAAAACGTATAGGGGAGAATGTATCGAAACTGTATATGTACTCCCATGTTAGGGGGCCTCGTTATTTCAGCCTTCGGCAACAGATGCTAAGCTAGCCATCTGGAGGCCATGTGGGGGGAGGTAAAGTCACGGGAGGAAGGGGAAAGAGAGAGCGGTAAACTGAGAAATTGGGAACATTCATGAGGAGGAAGGAGAAGATAGGATGAGATGTAAGAAATGAGGGGAGTGGTGACAGGTGAGGAAGAGCAAGGACTAGGGAAGGGAGACTTGAGATCTGAGGTGAGTTTGTAAAGGCAGTGAAGAGAGAAGTGTGTGGAGAGGGCTGGGATAAAGTGGAAATAAGAACCCGAGGGATAAAAGAAGTAAGGAAATGATGTGATGGTAAGAGAATGAGTTGGTGGACAGAGGTTGACAACGAGTGTGGAGGGAGGCATATCAAATTAAGGGCATGTAGCATTTGGGGGTGTGGAGTGTACTGGCCCAGGAGAGCTAGGATCCGTGGTGAAGAAAGACACACATAATGCGGACTAAGTTGCAACTTGCAGGATCAGGAAAATTGCAATCGTATAACATAAGTTATAGGTGAAATGAAGGAGAAGAAAGCAAAGAAGAAAGAAGCAGTGTGAAAATAATGCTAACTATGAAAAGTTATTTACGTCACTGAAGTATAATTTACTGAGTTAAGTTTGCACAAGTATCAAGATAGAATGGACATGGGACGTTTACTGGTGTTCTACCCCTTGAGAACAGGGTTACGACCCTTGAGCACTACAGTACGATCATTAAGTATTGTGGTCTGGCATTTCACTTGACTCTTGAGTGTCAGGTTAAAGGGCATGTCCTTGTACCTACAGGCTTGTAGCATTCTTGTTCGCGGCTCGCACCGTTGCGCCGTCACTCTTAAGGGGTTGAATGATACGACAGAAGGCACATGAACGTAGGGAGATCAGCGATAAGTTGGCTGGTTGTTTGGGCCTCTCAACTGCCAAGGTCATTACGGCCGTCAGCGTCAAGCTTTAACCACAAAACGAATAAAAAAAAAAGAACTTTTACAACTTCTCCAGGTGCTAGGGATGATAATTCTAAGGCCACATATATGCTCAGTGTATTTGGCCCTTGATAAGGTAGATGGTTAGAGAAAGGGAGTAATGTACTGAGGAGGGGAACAGATATAGGAAAATGTAGATTATATTATAACTGAATCATTAGGGGAATAGAATCTTAAGACGTTCATCTCTAGCGAGGGTTAACATAACATGTAAATTTGAAAGAATCTATAGATAAACTGCAAGGATGATGTATGTAGTATGCTTTGCGAAAAGAACATCTTGGGAAGCAAGAGTGTTTGTGTATCAACATTCATGTAAGTTCGCTTCTACTGTTGTTAGATATTCAATTAATAGAAAAGTTTGAATGATGATCACTAAATACCTTCGACACACACGATTGCTCTGGATGTGTGGGACGAGGGAGATTATTTGATGTATGTAGGTAAGAATGCTGTTGTCACTGAGAGGTAACCACGTATAATATATATATATATATATATATATATATATATATATATATATATATATATATATATATATATATATATATATGGTAGGTTGGGGAAAGGGAATACGAGACGAGATCCTGCAGGAGAACCATTGCTTCATGTCTATATTACAATATATTCCAGCGAGTCTAGAATAACTCTATCAGTGTTTTAAACAAGAAGCCTCGATCTCCTGTTTCATTATGATCGTTCCCTGCTTGCATTATGACATTAAAGCACACAATTTACGCCGACGCTATGAGCTAGGATAGCAATTTCCCCCTTGCGCCTTTTAAAGACTTGAATCAGTTTGCTAAATGTAAGATTAATAATATAAAAGACACGTTGTACGCAGACTGAAAATCTCTATAAAGCCATTCTGCTTTTGCTGTCTCGAGTCTTTTGGGAAAGACTCTCAACGCAATACCTTCAGACCAGCAGAGGACAAGGTAGATTACTTTACCAACGGACATTCAGGTGAAAGCTGGATTAATGTTTCGGTATATTGGGAGGTTTTCTAAAAGACTTAATGGAAAGATGGAGTCGTTGTTCCCTTAACATAGAGCAAACATTCCCTTGCGCATTTCTTGCTGTCGCATATATATATATGAATATATATATATATATATACACACACATACGTACATACTTGATCACCATTTTCCGCATTAGCGCCAGGAACAGACGAAGGAAGTCCGCATCCGCTCACATCCATTCTTTACCTGTCAGTTATGTACAGAAACCAAACCTGTTGTGCTGAAATGGTTTGGACACATGGAAAGAATGAATGAGGAAAGGTTGACAAGGAGGATTTACGCGTCAGATATGAAGGAGAACAAAAGAATTGGGAGACCAAATTGAAGATGGAAGGATGGAGTGAAAAACATTTTATGCGACCGGGGCCTGAACATGCAGGAGGGTGAAAGGTGTGCAAGGGATAGAGTGAATCGGAAAGCTGTGCTATACTGGGATCGACGTGCTGTCTATGGAGTGAACCAGGGCATGACGGTGCAACCATTCAGCACGACGGCACGACTTTTGACCCCGACGGCGCCACCTTTAAGCACGACTGTACTACCCTTGGGTAAGATAGCCTGGCATTACATCAAGCCAGGACGTCTTACCCACGGGTCGTCCGTCGTCCTCCTGGGTCTTAACGTCGGGCTAGTGGGTCGTTCCGTCTTGCTCCAGCGGTTCGACCCAACATCAGAAATACCTATTGTTCTCGTGGACCGTGTTAATGACACGGGCGTAATGGCTATGTTGCCAGTCGATAGCCGTGATTTTTAACATCATATATTTGCATACATTCTGATCGTGTTGCGATGTGTCACTGGGAGGGGAGGTTGTGATGGTGTTGCGCTACGTTACTGGGAGGGGAGGTTCTGATCGTATTGCGCTACGTTATTGGGTGGGGAGGTTCTGATCGAGGTGGTGCAGCGCAGCGGAGCCTTACCCCACCCCACCTCAGATACTGGTCGCCAAGGGGAACGTGCGTCAAGCGAGTTAAGGATAGGTAATGACGGGAGGGAGAGAGGAGCGGCAAGGAGAGGTCATGGAGGAATGAATAGGAGGGTGAGTCTCTCTCTCTCTCTCTCTCTCTCTCTCTCTCTCTCTCTCTCTCTCTCTCTCTCTCTCTCTCTCTCTCTCTCTCCATTAAATACATAATTAATCCCGGGTGACCTGATCAGCTTGGTGCTTGCATTTGCTTGAATCACTCTGAATCCGTTACGAAATGTGACGTCATGTTGAGTGAATAGGGAAGCAGGAATCCGGTTAAGGTCAATAATGCCATAACGTTACTTCTTTCTTGCATGTCTGTCTACATGTACACTCGTTTCCCTTCCCAGTTCACTTTCAAGACACAATTCGTCCCAGTTCCTCCTCTCTGCCCTGGAAACCCCCAAGAGTGTTGTATAAGTACCGTTGTTATTTATTCATGTGAGCAGCTGTTTGGCAGTGGAGGGAACCCTTGAAGCTGAGGTGAGTCATAGGGTGGATGAGGGGGTGGGGGGCGAATGTTCTGGGAGCATAGAGGAATGTGTTGAAAGAGAAGTAGCTGTTTGGGGTGGGCGAAAATTGGAAGGTATGACAGTCTACAAGGATTAGCATTTTCCCTAGTAAGGAATACTGCTCACTTATTTTGGCTGCCACTTCCTCTATGTCGCTATTAGCTAGAGAGGAACCCGAAGCTTTCTGTCTCGTTAATTCTCATTACATCGTCTCTCCCTAACCAGCCCTTACTATTCACCGTGATGCTGCTGCCCTCTATCTCTCTCTTTGTGTTCTACATGTATGATCCGTCTGCGTGCGTCCCGATCCTCAAGATTTTGTTCCTTGGCACGTGTTTGGCTGCCCCTTCCTATAGCTTTAGTATGGATACCTCGCACAGCATAGGTGTGGAACTATCTTCATTCTTCCCCCTTTCAATCTTCGTATAGCCTGTTTACCTTTGAATAAGTGTTAGATCAACAAACCTTGAAGAAGTTTTGAAATTATTTTTTTTCTCAAATCCCGTTCTCTCTCAACCTGCAATGGCCATGACTGAGGTATGTTTTCCCCGTGCCACAGAGGTCATTATCGTAATAAATGTATTGCGATGTTCGTTTTTGCATATATAAAGTCAGGAAATGTATAATAGGTTCCTCACCATTCGTCAACCGTTGATTTAGGCTCCATCACCCTCACCTAGTCCACACTTTCCTCAATCATGTTCCATCCAATCAAACTCTGCTTCTTGCTGTCTTTCATCCTGGATCGTTCAACCCCTCATCGCTTCCTATTGCCCGTCCATCCCTCGAGCTTCCTATCTCTCACTGTTCCCATGTCTCTTTGTCCTACCCTATAGCTTTCTAAGTCTCCCTGTCTAGAATTTGTTCCTTCCTTTACCTCCCTATCCAGCCCCATAGCCTCATATGTCTCTTACTCCCGTCCTGTTGCTTCACACGTCTCCCCGTTCAACACTGTAGCTTCCTATATGTCTCCCCGTTCAACGCTGTAGCTTTTTTCTTTTCTTCCGTCCCACCCTGTACCATCCCTGTATCTCCTGAGTCTTTACCCCTCCTGTTAATCACTGCTTCGCCCTTTTGCACGTGAGTCCCTACACTATAATCACCATCCACCCCTGGCGCCGTCCTTCCCTGCCATCTCACCCCCTGCCAACCCCTACAGTACAGGCAGGGCTTTGTCCCTCCCGTATCTGCTGTACTTGTTTAAAACCTTTTTTTTTTTTCCTTTTTTCCTCCCCTTCCCGGGTAATTGTTATCACTAGAGTGCACTGGCACGTTATAGCCCTTAACAAGCCTGTAATTTGAAAGCTAATTTCATCTAACCTTCCCCCAACTTAACGTGCGATAATTTGGTGGTGTTGGAACTCTTTCCGGTTGCCTTATCTTTTTTTATTTTTTCAGGTGGGTGTGGTTAGGAAATGTCTCTGGTTGTCTGTTTCGTTTGGCGAGTACGACGTAACCCTGAGTAGGCGTGTGGTTAGGCTTGGTTAGGTGACGTTTGGGTAGACAGATTTAGGCAATAGATGATAGACAAATCCGGTTGCTGTAATATTTTCCATTTTCATCCAGAGAAATTCATTTATGAGTTGAGCATTTAATTCTCTGAGTACGAGGGTATAACCCTTGGGTATATTGGTGACACTATCATACTCAAAAGTTGTACAGGAGCTTGAGCTCAAGGGTCGTGCCATCGTGCTTAGAGAATTAACTTACACGTTAGAATTAGTTAAATTTAGTGTCAGTTAACCACTAAAGACCATTCAGCTGGAAACGGTATGGTAAAACCTAATTTTACAAAGCATAAAACTTTACTTATTTTTTTTTTTGGTATATGTTGATCATCATATTTTCATACTATCTCGTGTATGGTACTTGTCCTAGCTTACTGAATACCATGGCCATTAACAACCCCATTGGGGTCATCACTCGCACACAACAACTAGCGACTTCTAGCGATGTATTTTTCGAGTGATAGATATTAAGGACTTTTGATTCATAAGCACTTGATAGTTATTATCATTCACAAACGCACGTACAGTACATACACCATTTGAGCGCATGTCTGGAGTGGTTGTTTTAGGGTTATGGTATAATAACCATCAGTCCTTAACAGTCGTTAACACTTAAAAGTTTATCATCTTCCTCCTCCTCCCCCCCCCCCCCCATTCGCATCTCCTCCCCATTCACTTACCGTAGCCCCGCCTCATTCTCTCCGCTATTTCTCAGCCGTCCCATAATTCCACGTTTAACCACGCCCTATTCCATTCCACCTCAAATAACTTTAATTGTTTCGCCAGTCGTCATGCCCCGCCCCGCCCCGCCCCCGCCCCACCCCACCCAGCCTCATAGCCAACGAACCTCGACTTGGTCCATCCTCTTCCCAGCCCCACGCCATCCAGCCTCATCCCACTTCCCCCATTGAACTTGATCCAACCTCACACCTCGTCCACCACATCCACCTACCTCCTCATCCTACTCTTCAGCCTCGCCCAAGTCCACTTTCCTGTACTGCTATCCACCGCTAGACCATCACACCGCTTCTAATCCACCTCGCACGCTCCACTGTATCCCTTTGCCTCCTGCAACGCCCCACTGTGCCCATGTCCACCCTTCTCCACGCTACGTAACCTCATTGTACCTTTATCTACACCACTGCATCTACTCTACAGTGGAATCGTCATCAGGAGAAACTTTGAGTCATTCTTCTTAAAATCCACACGTCATCGAATGCTCAACTAAATGGGATGTTAGGGAAACAATATATATATATATATATATATATATATATATATATATATATATATATTTATATATATATTTTTTTTTTATTATACTTTGTCGCTGTCTCCCGCGTTTGCGAGGTAGCGCAAGGAAACAGACGAAAGAAATGGCCCACCCCCCCCCCATACACATGTATATACATACGTCCACACACGCAAATATACATACCTACACAGCTTTCCATGGTTTACCCCAGACGCTTCACATGCCTTGATTCAATCCACTGATAGCACGTCAACCCCGGTATACCACATCGCTCCAATTCACTCTATTCCTTGCCCTCCTTTCACTCTCCTGCATGTTCAGGCCCCGATCACACAAAATCTTTTTCACTCCATCTTTCCACCTCCAATTTGGTCTCCCTCTTCTCCTCGTTCCCTCCACCTCCGACACATATATCCTCTTGGTCAATTTTTCCTCACTCATTCTCTCCATGTGCCCAAACCACTTCAAAACACCCTCTTCTGCTCTCTCAACCACGCTCTTTTTATTTCCACACATCTCTCTTACCCTTACGTTACTCACTCGATCAAACCACCTCACACCACACATTGTCCTCAAACATCTCATTTCCAGCACATCCATCCTCCTGCGCACAACTCTATCCATAGCCCACGCCTCGCAACCATACAACATTGTTGGAACCACTATTCCTTCAAACATACCCATTTTTGCTTTCCGAGATAATGTTCTCGACTTCCACACATTCTTCAAGGCCCCCAGAATTTTCGCCCCCTCCCCCACCCTATGATCCACTTCCGCTTCCATGTTTCCATCCGCTGCCAGATCCACTCCCAGATATCTAAAACACTTCACTTCCTCCAGTTTTTCTCCATTCAAACTCACCTCCCAATTGACTTGACCCTCAACCCTACTGTACCTAATAACCTTGCTCTTATTCACATTTACTCTTAACTTTCTTCTTCCACACACTTTACCAAACTCAGTCACCAGCTTCTGCAGTTTCTCACATGAATCAGCCACCAGCGCTGTATCATCAGCGAACAACAACTGACTCACTTCCCAAGCTCTCTCATCCCCAACAGACTTCATACTTGCCCCTCTTTCCAAAACTCTTGCATTTACCTCCCTAACAACCCCATCCATAAACAAATTAAACAACCATGGAGACATCACACACCCCTGCCGCAAACCTACATTCACTGAGAACCAATCACTTTCCTCTCTTCCTACACGTACACATGCCTTACATCCTCGATAAAAACTTTTCACTGCTTCTAACAACTTTCCTCCCACACCATATATTCTTAATACCTTCCACAGAGCATCTCTATCAACTCTATCATATGCCTTCTCCAGATCCATAAATGCTACATACAAATCCATATATATATATATATATATATATATATATATATATATATATATATATATATATATATATATATATATATAATCATTTTCTTTGTCGCTGTCTCCCGCGTTAGCGAGGTAGCGCAAGGAAACAGACGAAAGAATGGCCCAACCCACCCACATAGACATGTATATACATATATATATATATATATATATATATATATATATATATATATATATATATATACACTTCTGGTCTGCTTCGTTTCGTTGACGAAAATAGTACTTATTGGTGAAAAGAAGCTGCGTGAACAGTATTTATAATAGTAATGATAGCAGTAACACCAATACCCTGTCACAGTGGTAATACATGGTAAACGATAATGACAACGGTAATTACAGGAGTAGCTTTCAGCAGTGTAAGACAATACTGTAGGTGCACCTTCACTTTTATATGAAGGGGTTTACGTCAATCCAGCAGCCGATTGTTGATGAATACAAGGTATTTACACACACACACACACGTCAGTACCTATCAGCAGTTGCTGTTCACGTTGTGTCAGAAGCGGCAACAGCGGTAATGGGCTGATACTGTCAGCAACGTAGGGTTGATGTCTCTTTCAACAGCGGCTAATGCGTGTTAAGGGTCCTTAATCACCGCAGAAGTAAGTGGCTGTTAAACCTCGCATCCATACGTGATGGAATACTACCAGAGGTCGTTCAAGTCGTTGTACGGTAGAGGTCGCTACTGCACATTATGAAACGCTACTGATGGTCGTATAAACAGTATCTATGATGCGGTCGTGGTAGTACATACTGAAGGACTAATATAGGTGGCGCTGCAAGTCTGTAATGATACATCATGATTGCTTATGACATATCCTTGTAGGTCTTTCTACTCTCACCTCGTTAATCTATGAGTTCCTGACCTCGTCCACCGTCTCAAACAAAAGCCTCGTTAGCACCTAATGGTCTGCTGTTCTTTTGAGTTCCTTTTGTGCGCCTTTGTATCAGCATCATTTACAGTGGAAGTAGATCGTAAGGGAAGCATCCAACACGAGAAGCTGGCAGAGGTTGATGGCAGCCTTGCCTGGTAATGCCTGGAGCCACACGCACCCCACACCTACAGGTAATAAAACTGGCGAGCGTGGCAACATTGTCGGGCCGTAAACTAGTAGTATCCGACCATTAACGGTAGCGGAGGAAGGGCGGCTCAGGCCAGCTGCAGGCGGGGTGAGGAGGAGGAGGCGACGACGACGGGAAGGGCGAGGTGGGAGGGTGTGGCGAGGTGAGCGGGAGGGAAGGTGAGGAAGTAGTATTGTGGTGAGGCAGGCCACACCCCGTAGTGACAGGGACTAAGGTAAAGAGTATATATGTGGGTAGAGTGAGGTCACGTAGGGGAGACTGGTGGTGGGTGGTGGCAGGGAGAGAGAGAGAGAGAGAGAGAGAGAGAGAGAGAGAGAGAGAGAGAGAGAGAGAGAGAGAGAATAAGCATCGATAGTTCACTGCTCTTTACGTAACTAAGGCGTCGCTGGAGGCTCACACTCTTCAGACAATTGACCACAGACATGCAATCTTCCCCTTTGTTAAAAGTAAGAGGGAAAAAGAAAAGGAAATTATTGTCAGGTCTTACAATTTTCTTGCATCGAATAATAGCAGTGAGATGTCAGAGTGTGAGATACTTTGTCAGGAAACATGGAAACTGTGAATCAATAGCTTGTGTCTCCAGGATCTGCGTTTACCTTCCATGTAAGATGTTAATTCTGTGTATAAGGGACGTCTATACTGGATGAAGTAATATTAACACTTTCGAGGATCATATCATGTTAATGGCAACAGAAGGTTTTATTATCTTAATGAGCTAATGAGTTATACGACGAAGAAATTCACTCTACAAGCTTTAAGATATCATACAGTGGCTTAGATATTACAACGCAATACAATGACACTTTCAGGAGAGACGCTCAAATACTCGCTGATCAGGCGAAGAGAAGTACGATGTGAGTTTTGCAAGAGAAGGTAATAGAGATTCTAAACATTTATTAGTAATAAGAGACGTATATGGAGTGGGATAGGACCTTTAGTAAACGAAGAAGGGAAGCCATTGTGGATGATAAATGCATCGCAACAACTCTGAACAAGTTTTTCATTTCTGCACTTAGACCAAAAAGCAGTGACATGAATTCTGAAAGAGTGATATGAAGCACTCGCACGACACCAGAATTTATCGTCACCGTTGGAGAAATGCTAACACTGGTAAGTTGAAGACTGATAAAAGTTCAGGTCCTGATTGTTTTGTATTCACGAGTAATTAAAAACGTCAGACACGATATTGCCAAATCGTTAACCTATATTTTAAATGTCTCCTGGATGGAATAGTCCAGCAGAACTGAGGGCTGGCAGACTTTACTCCCATATTCAAAAAGGGAAGTCATGAAATGCCAGGCAATTAGCGTCCTATTAGCCTCACATCAATCATATGTAAACCCTTGAAGTCGATTAATAGAGGAAAAATTGTAGCCTACCTAGAACAACACGGTCTAATCTATAATACACAGCATGAATTCTATCATAGATTATGCAATACCCGCAACAAGACAAAAGCAATAGATATTATATTTCTGGACTTCCAGGCGGCATTTGACAAATTCGCCCTCATTAAACTGATGCATAAACTCCGGGCCTTGGCGATTACTGGTTGCACAGGAAATTGGATAGATGCCTGTTTACGTAACAGAAGGAAAAGAGTCGTAGCGAATGGTGAATCCTCACTGTGGTCACCCGTTACTTGTGGCGTCCCCCAAGGATACGCCCTTGGGCTTATACGTTTCATCACGTCCATTAACGATATGGATGAGGAGGTGAATAACTTAGTGTCCAGATTTGCAGAGGGCACGAAGATCGGCAGTGCCGTATTAACTTAAGAAGATAGACTAAGATTACAAAAGAATCTAGAGGAATTTGCCGAATGTTCTAGGAAATGGCAAATGCTATTTAACGTGAATAAGCGTCAGAGATCCTCAACAACAAAAATTCGATTATGCACCGATGGGCCACAAGATAAAGGACACTTCAAATTCTTCCAGCATTGTAACGAAGCCGCCAAGAAAGCAAACAGGATGTTAGGATTCAACAGAAACTTTTTATGCAAAAGCAAATATGTGATACTGCCACTATACCAAAGTCTAGTTAGACCCCACTTCCAATATGTGCAGTTCTCGGCCCCCATATTTAAGAAAGGACATTCTCAAATGGGAAGTAGTGCAGTGAAGGGCAACTAAAATGATTCATTGCTTGCGTAACAAACCATACGAGGACAAATTACAAGAATTAAACTTATTCTTCCTAGGCAAGAGGCTTCTCCGAGACATATTAATGGAACCTCTTACAGTACTTAGAGGATTCAACGAGAGAAAATGGACTTAGCCTTAGAGGTCACCAAGTTGATCTGGATTGTATGAAATACTTTCTCACCAACGGCATTACTGACGCACGGTACATGCTCCCAGAACTCATATGTTGTTCGGAACAACACTTACAATCTTGAAAATCGGGCTTAAGCTCACTTGTCATTCTGCGGTATTGCATAATTCATTTAATCGTCGTAACTTAGTGGTACATTGTGCTATCTTCTCACCCACCGATCTCTCGCTGGCCATGCTGCACAGTAACGTACCAACATAGATTGACTTATCTTGCCTACTTTAAGGGAGCAAGAATGAATTATTGTACCATCCTTCCACATCAGGAATCATACAGACATGGTGAGTCGCAAGGCTGTAGCTGAAGTTGGTGATGAGATGCATGACACATTCATGTTCATTCTACCTTCTGACTTTCCCATAGAAATTTCTTCCCGACATATTATTCCTGCAAGGTATTTTTTTTTTTCAACATGTTATCCGTCCGGCGTGTAGCCTGAGGCAGTGAAGCGTGGGGACAGAGCCTTTAGTTTATCCTTTTCTTGTAGTGATTGTAGGGAGACTTTGACTAAGGAGAGTTTGACTAATGAGTTTCATATGATGCCTTCTACGGTAATTTCTTCCGCCAGCGTGGTTGAAAACTGAGGAGGAGTGTTCAGTTTCCTAAACGCATGCGGTCTGTTGACTGGGGTCCCTAGATATTTCTCTGATTTTTCCAAGTTTATTACACGTGTGTGTGTGTGTGTGTGTGTGTGTGTGTGTGTGAGAGAGAGAGAGAGAGAGAGAGAGAGAGAGAGAGAGAGAGAGAGAGAGAGAGAGAGAGAGATTAGACTTGGATCAAGGATCAGGCGTGGTCCATACATGGCCTTGAGGCCAGCTGAGCATCACATCTCGTTAGAATGAGAGCGAGGCGGGCGGGTGCCAGGGGTGATCAAGAGTGGGAGGGAGGAGGATAGCAGATGGTAGACATATGGTAGTGGCGTGAAACACCTAAGTGGAAGTGAGTGATCAAGTCAAATACCAGTAACAGAGGCGTGCTGTGTGTGTGTGTGTGTGTGTGTGTGTGTGTGTGTGTGTGTGTGTGTGTGTGTACCTTAGTTTAAACAAAAGTTATTCACTCATTTTATCTAATTCATGTTAATGATGCTTTGAGGGTGCGCCTGACATTTAGCGTACCAGATGGAAAAAAAAATGAAATGTGCTTTTTGTTAACTGTTTTTCTGCTTTTAAAAAGAGTTTCCTCTTTATTGAAGTCATTCTGCTTCACTCTCTATTTAGTTGATTTTTAATATTTTTTTTTTTTAAGTAAACCTTCACAATAGGGGTTATTTAACCTTATTAGCCAGAGAATGAAAACGACTTTCACTTTAATTATGATACGACTGATGAATCTGTTTGTCAAAACCAGCTGCTCCAAATTGTCTAGAAAAGATTCGTCAGTGCTATTAGAAATTTGAAGATGAGGCTAACACAGTTGTGATTATGGACGAAGTTAATTGCTTGTCAAAAAGTGAATGACCTTTTTACGTTATGATGCAGCATATTCTAAACTCGGTAGAAATCCCCTAGAAACTGTTAATTCTCACTTGAATACACAACTGAAGTTATTGTTGAAAGGTAATGATTCTTTCATCAAAAGATTTTCATCATTGTCCCCTTCATTAGCATGTATGTATGGACTTATCAAAACACATAAGCCAAACTATCCAGCAAGAGCCATAGTGAGTTCAGTGGGCTCAATCATGAATAGATTATCCAAATGGTTAGTTTCTTTATTAAGCCCACTAACTGGTAAAATATCAAATTCTAATATGTACAAAATAGATTTAGATACCAAACTTAATGATATCCAGATTGATTTTTATTTCAAAGTGGTAAGTTTTGATGTGTCATCCTTGTTCACAAAAGTTGCAGTACATGACGTCTTAGAACATCTAGTTGATGCCTTGCATAATCTTGATTTACCTGTTTCAAATTCTTTGTTTCTTGAATTTATATGAATGTGTATAAAAGACTGTGTATTTCAGTTCAATGGTGAATATTATCAGAAATTTGGTATGGTGATGGTTAACCCTCTTTCACCAATATTGAGTAATCTTTACATGGAATTCTCTGAAACAAATCTAATAAGGGCTTTTTAACCCTCTCAGGCAATCTGGTTTAGGTATGTAAATGATGTTCTGTGTGTTTGGCCAACAAGCGAAATATTACATACATTTCTCTCTCTACTTAACAATTTGGTACCTTCTATAAAATCTAGCGTGGAAGTAGAAAACAGTTGTATGCTAACAGTTGTGATTGCATGAGCCATAGGGATAAAAACATGCTAGTTTAGGGTATACAGAAAACCCACCAATGTTTGTTCTTATATTCATTATTACTCAGCTCAACATGACAGAGTTAAACAAGTATCATTGCAGTCGATGTTCCTTAAAGCATTACGTATATGCAGTCCAGAATTCATTGATGATGAATATGAGAAGATATATTCTATTGGATCCAAGTTAAAGTATCCTAGATTTCTCTTTAAGAAATCTCTTGAATTACTTCATAGACCTAACCTCTAACCTTCCCTTGATGCCATTTTTTTTTTCAGTTTTCCCATTTAGTGATAATTTTATGTTACTCCTTAGGTTGCTTCAATTCTTTAATGTAAAGCCTTCAGCAATAGCAGTACTATAAAGAATATCTTAATCATAAATTCGCCAGAAAATTCTGCGGGCTGTGTTTACAGAATACCTTGTAGAAGCTGTACTATATCTTATATTGGGAAGACTGGTAAGGATCTCTCTTAGACTTAAGCAACATAGATGAAGTATAAGAAGAGGACAAGACTCAAAGGCTCTGTTTAATCATTTTAGAAATTATGACCATTGTATTGACTAGAGTAATGCTAATTCAGTTATCAAATGTAACTCCTTGACCAAGGGAAATATCATTGAATCTTCTCTGATGCAATACACAAGAAAGTGTAACATGAATATTAGTGAAGGTCTATACAAACTGGATAGCTTTATCGCAGGCAAAACTTTTAAACCGTTCCCTGTCCTGTCTGCATTACCAAATTTTATGACATATAATGCCAGACCCGAACTGCACCACACCGAAACACTTATTTACAAATGACATCTTAACTCCGTCTCTTCTTTATATAAACTAACTGTTCTAAGTCTTCTATCTCATTCTTGTATCCCCTCTGACGATGTGATCATTACACGAAAGTGCACTTAGGAACTTATCGTGTTTCATTTTCCTCGTGGATATCAGCAGATATTAGATCACGCGCACCCTCCTTGTATTTTTTTAACTTTCTAAAATGGGAAACAGAGGAAGGAGTCACGCGGGGAGTGCTCATCCTCCTCGAAGGCTCAGATTGGGGTGCCTAAATGTGAGTGGATGTAACCAAGATGTGAAAAAAGGAGAGATAGGTAGTATGTTTGAGGAAAGGAACCTGGATGTTTTGGCTCTGAGTGAAACGAAGCTCAAGGGTAAAGGGGAAGAGTGGTTTGGGAATGTCTTGGGAGTAAAGTCAGGGGTTAGTGAGAAGACAAGAGCAAGGGAAGGAGTAGCAATACTCCTGAAACAGGAGTTGTGGGAGTATGTGATAGAATGTAAGAAAGTAAATTCTCGATTAATATGGGTAAAACTGAAAGTTGATGGAGAGAGATGGGTGATTATTGGTGCATATGCACCTGGGTATGAGAAGAAAGATCAAGAGAGGCAAGTGTTTTGGGAGCAGCTGAATGAGTGTGTTAGTGGTTTTGATGCACGAGACCGGGTTATAGTGATGGGTGATTTGAATGCAAAGGTGAGTAATGTGGCAGTTGAGGGAATAATTGGTAAACATGGGGTGTTCAGTGTTGTAAATGGAAATGGTGAAGAGCTTGTAGATTTATGTGCTGAAAAAGGACTGATGATTGGGAATACCTGGTTTAAAAAGCGAGATATACATAAGTATACTTATGTAAGTAGGAGAGATGGCCAGAGAGCGTTATTGGATTACGTGTTAATTGACAGGCGCGCGAAAGAGAGACTTTTGGATGTTAATGTGCTGAGAGGTGCAACTGGAGGGATGTCTGATCATTATCTTGTGGAGGCTAAGGTGAAGATTTGTATGGGTTTTCAGAAAAGAAGAGTGAATGTTGGGGTGAAGAGGGTGGTGAGAGTAAGTGAGCTTGGGAAGGAGACTTGTGTGAGGAAGTACCAGGAGAGACTGAGTACAGAATGGAAAAAGGTGAGAACAATGGAAGTAAGGGGAGTGGGGGAGGAATGGGATGTATTTAGGGAATCAGTGATGGATTGCGCAAAAGATGCTTGTGGCATGAGAAGAGTGGGAGGTGGGTTGATTAGAAAGGGTAGTGAGTGGTGGGATGAAGAAGTAAGGGTATTAGTGAAAGAGAAGAGAGAGGCATTTGGACGATTTTTGCAGGGAAAAAAATGCAGTTGAGTGGGAGACGTATAAAAGAAAGAGACAGGAGGTCAAGAGAAAGGTGCAAGAGGTGAAAAAAAGGGCAAATGAGAGTTGGGGTGAGAGAGTATCATTAAATTTTAGGGAGAATAAAAAGATGTTCTGGAAGGAGGTAAATAAAGTGCGTAAGACAAGGGAGCAAATGGGAACTTCAGTGAAGGGCGCAAATGGGGAGGTGATAACAAGTAGTGGTGATGTGAGAGGGAGATGGAGTGAGTATTTTGAAGGTTTGTTGAATGTGTTTGATGATAGAGTGGCAGATATAGGGTGTTTTGGTCGAGGTGGTGTGCAAAGTGAGAGGGTTAGGGAAAATGATTTGGTAAACAGAGAAGAGGTAGTAAAAGCTTTGCGGAAGATGAAAGCCGGCAAGGCAGCAGGTTTGGATGGTATTGCAGTGGAATTTATTAAAAAAGGGGGTGACTGTATTGTTGACTGGTTGGTAAGGTTATTTGATGTATGTATGACTCATGGTGAGGTGCCTGAGGATTGGCGGAATGCGTGCATAGTGCCATTGTACAAAGGCAAAGGGGATAAGAGTGAGTGCTCAAATTACAGAGCATTCCTGGTAAATTATATGGGAGGATATTGATTGAGAGGGTGAAGGCATGTACAGAGCATCAGATTGGGGAAGAGCAGTGTGGTTTCAGAAGTGGTAGAGGATGTGTGGATCAGGTGTTTGCTTTGAAGAATGTATGTGAGAAATACTTAGAAAAGCAAATGGATTTGTATGTAGCATTTATGGATCTGGAGAAGGCATATGATAGAGTTGATAGAGATGCTCTGTGGAAGGTATTAAGAATATATGGTGTGGGAGGCAAGTTGTTAGAAGCAGTGAAAAGTTTTTATCGAGGATGTAAGGCATGTGTACGTGTAGGAAGAGAGGAAAGTGATTGGTTCTCAGTGAATGTAGGTTTGCGGCAGGGGTGTGTGATGTCTCCATGGTTGTTTAATTTGTTTATGGATGGGGTTGTTAGGGAGGTAAATGCAAGAGTTTTGGAAAGAGGGGCAAGTATGAAGTCTGTTGGGGATGAGAGAGCTTGGGAAGTGAGTCAGTTGTTGTTCGCTGATGATACAGCGCTGGTGGCTGATTCATGTGAGAAACTGCAGAAGCTGGTGACTGAGTTTGGTAAAGTGTGTGAAAGAAGAAAGTTAAGAGTAAATGTGAATAAGAGCAAGGTTATTAGGTACAGTAGGGTTGAGGGTCAAGTCAATTGGGAGGTGAGTTTGAATGGAGAAAAACTGGAGGAAGTGAAGTGTTTTAGATATCTGGGAGTGGATCTGGCAGCGGATGGAACCATGGAAGCGGAAGTGGATCATAGGGTGGGGGAGGGGGCGAAAATTCTGGGAGCCTTGAAGAATGTGTGGAAGTCGAGAACATTATCTCGGAAAGCAAAAATGGGTATGTTTGAAGGAATAGTGTTTCCAACAATGTTGTATGGTTGCGAGGCGTGGGCTATGGATAGAGTTGTGCGCAGGAGGATAGATGTGCTGGAAATGAGATGTTTGAGGACAATGTGTGGTGTGAGGTGGTTTGATCGAGTAAGTAACGTAAGGGTAAGAGAGATGTGTGGAAATAAAAAGAGCGTGGTTGAGAGAGCAGAAGAGGGTGTTTTGAAATGGTTCGGGCACATGGAGAGAATGAGTGAGGAAAGATTGACCAAGAGAATATATGTGTCGGAGGTGGAGGGAACGAGGAGAAGAGGGAGACCAAATTGGAGGTGGAAAGATGGAGTGAAAAAGATTTTGTGTGATCGGGGCCTGAACATGCAGGAGGGTGAAAGGAGGGCAAGGAATAGAGTGAATTGGAGCGATGTGGTATACCGGGGTTGACGTGCTGTCAGTGGATTGAATCAAGGCATGTGAAGCGTCTGGGGTAAACCATGGAAAGCTGTGTAGGTATGTGTATTTGCGTGTGTGGACGTATGTATATACATGTGTATGGGGGTGGGTTGGGCCATTTCTTTCGTCTGTTTCCTTGCGCTACCTCGCAAACGCGGGAGACAGCGACAAAGAAA
The DNA here is from genome assembly GCF_036320965.1 of Panulirus ornatus. Lineage (NCBI taxonomy): Eukaryota > Metazoa > Arthropoda > Malacostraca > Decapoda > Palinuridae > Panulirus > Panulirus ornatus. Next base: position 50,515,260 of record NC_092225.1, on the reverse strand, counting down.
AAAAAAAAAAAAAAAAAAAAAAAATTATATATATATATATATATATATATATATATATATATATATATATATATATATATATATATATATATATATATATATATATATATATATATATATCATTAATGATAAATTTCTATAGATAATCCAGAGCCTCTCTTAGGTTTTCTGCAGTCTTCGACTGCAGGAAACTTGCAGTAGCAGCAAATGTAAACTACTCTTAAGTGAAGAAGACAAGGAGACCTCTCTCTCTCTCTCTCTCTCTCTCTCTCTCTCTCTCTCTCTCTCTCTCTCTCTCTCTCTCTCTCTCTCTCTCTCTCTCCGTACCTCTGATCCTCGTCGCTAATGAACACAGCACATTAAGGAATACAAAAACCTTGGGGGCCTTCAACACGGTGCAGTATTCGAAACCCCAGCACAGGAAAAAGATATTTTTCGCTCACTTTACTAATGCATGGCCGCTCTGGTCAGCTGGGGAGAGAGTGCCTGTGCTCTCTCTTTCTCTTTATATATATATATATATATATATATATATATATATATATATATATATATATATATATATATATATAAACACATACATATCTATTAACGTCAGTACATATTTCTGTCTATCCTCCTACCTATCTTCCTACTTGTCTAACTAACATGATTAACTCCATTTCCCACCACACTGGGGCGGATCAGTGGGTACACTGGCAGGCAGTGCCCTCGCAGGGATATAATACGTCTGCCGATCTGAGACGTCGTAGCCTCAGCACCCGCATGGTACGTCTAGTCCCATGGAGGGGTGGTGGACTTGTGGCAATCCCTGTCACTCTAATAAATATATATTACATATTGATTTACCCTAAGACCCCCTTTTAGAAAGGGCCCACGTGTTACCTGAAGACACCGACCCCCCCTCCAGAAAAGGTGCTCCTCCAGCTCCAACATGGCGTAACCCTTCAGGGACAAGATAGACTCCGGTGAAGCGAGCTCTTTGACGAAGCTCTTTCGTCAGCTCACGAGGATGCAGACTTGCCAAAGGTGATACTGCACTCGTGGTGTAACGTTAAGCACTTCGAATCCAGCGACATGTCAGTGTTTCCCGTGTTAACAAGGTAGCGCCAGGAATGGACGAAGGAAGGCCCGCATCCGCTTACATCGATTCTTTAGCTGTCATGTGTAACGCACTTGACACCACACCACCCTATCCACAACCAGGTCCCTCACACTTTCTTATGCTTTACCCCTCGCCTGCGGTTTTTCTTCTTTTGTTCCTGGCGCTACCTCGGTAACGCGAAAAACTGCGATCCAGTATGTAGAATGTTGAAACAGAACACTTAACACGGAACCCCATAATCTTTAACGTTTCACTACATGAGCTTCCTCAGACAGAATAACATATAAATTCAAGAACGGGCTCTACATAGACACCAGAGGTCGTCTTTGTGCCCGCCGAGTACCGCCGCCCCCTGATTGGCTGTCCAAACCATCCTTTTCTCCCAGATTGGTTGTTAGTCTCAAAAGCCCCTCCTCCTAGACGTCTGCCACAGTCCTTGCTCCTGCTGCACTGGCTAACCCGAAGATTCTCCTCTGGTGAACTTTTAGGAATGATATACCCTGCTTCAGTTGACTTTCTTGTCCTCTACCTCAAGACCATCGTTTACAATTTTGCTTCTTGGTATTTCGGGAGATGTCCATATTCGTGTACACGATTGAGTTGAACGTCCTGTGTGTGTGTGTGTGCTCTCACATCCCTCCTGTGGTCATTAATCCTTGAGCACAGGTCACGACCTGATTCCCAGAAATACCGACCCCTCACATCCGCCACACAGGGGACTTGTTCAGTAATTCCACTTTCTTTTCTCTATTTTCTTCCTTGTTTGATGATTTCTCCAAATCGTGTTCATGCAACGTTGGATAATCTTGCATACTTTTTTTTTTTTTTTTGCAACGCACTGTCCAGTCCTTCTGACAGTGTGGAATGAGGGGCTGCTAGTTATTCTACATTGTTATTATCTGCTCTCTCACCCCCTCCTGCTATCTATCTTGACCGCTTTCCTCTCTAATTTGTGAATGGGTCCCTCTGGGTACTTTTATTTACTGAAAACAGAAATGTTTGAATTCGTATTCTAGATATTCCTCGCTGTGTACCGTGATCAACTGTAGAAAGAATCTAATTACTACGCCTGTTGTTGTCCTCTTACTAAGAGTCGTCAAGAAATGTGTGGAATCGTCTCGTTTCGCTGAGTTTCCGTAGACTGAGAATCTAACCCTTCGGTCCTCTGTGTGTATTAGCGTGTCTAGAAATGATATTGTTTTGTTCTCTCCACTGTGAACTGAATGTCCTCATCCTCGTTGTTTGTCTGTATCTGTATTTTCAAAAACCATAACCTTGACGTCATGCACATATCTCCGCCATAAAATCCCCTTTCCAGTGTTCTTTTGTATCCGTCTTCTTCTAGTACCTCTGTCTGTAGAGATGTCATATCGGCACTCCATGGGGATCCCATAGTTAATCCCCTCCTATGCTGTCTATATTTCTCTCCCTCAAACATGAACGCTCCAAATCTGTTGCCTAGGGAGACCAACTTATGATTTACTTTAGCGACAGGAAGATCTCCTTCTCCTAGGTTTGCAGTTGGCTATACCGTCTCCAGCGCCTCGTCCACTGAGACATATGTAAACAGTGCTTTAACATCAAAACTAACGAGCTGCTTCTACTGAATTTTCATGTTTGCCCTCCTTATCAGGTCCGCCGAGTTTCTCAGATGCATTGCATATGGTTCCTAGAGCATTGAAATGAGAGGTTTGGCTAATGTTTTTGCTGGTTTATGGGGAACACTGCCAGTGCCTGATGTGATGGGGGCGCATGGGTATCCCTGGTTTATGAGTTTTAGGGAGACCTCTCATTCTCGGCGGCCTGTGGAATCTCTTCAAGCAAGGTCATTAAGTTCTTTCCCATTTCAGACTTCCTTAAGATCATCCTAACCTCTTTCTCTAATGTTTTGGTCTCCAAAGCACTTCCCCTATTCCTCTTTTCAGAGGTCGTCGTGTCATTCAACAGCTCCATCATCTTAGAATTTCGTCCTTCGTGTTGTTTCATCACTCAGACCTTCCAGCTGCACACGTATCTCCTGCGTGTCCTAGAAAGCGACTGAGAACTTTCGGATACGAACTGTGTTATGGTTGGAGAGTCGGGAGGATCATTGTTGTGTATCATGTCTCGACAGAGGATGCAAAAGATGCCGAGGATGGTCATGCAGCAAGCCTTGTTTTGCATCATCTCTAGCAGTCTCCGTTGTCTGGTGGTTGTGATTGAAGACCAAGGCAGGGGAGTCATACATGCTCTGGAAGTGGTTGAAAGTTGTGTGTAGATGATGTACAGTTCAGGTGCAAGTGCAATCCTGATGTCTTGAGTCTACAAAGAATGTCGAGTCGATCGCTGGAAGATATGATGATGGCGATGACGTATTCCTTACAGCTTAGTGTGTTGTCCAGAGTGACACAAAGAAGCTCAGTGGACAGCACAGCCTGGAGGACAATAATGGATGGTATTTGGCTGGAAGCGAGGCTGACATAATCGACCTTGTTCCAGTTTTGGAGTTTAGTGTGGGCGTTTTTGGAGGTCGATGATAACTATATAGAGTTCATGACGTACCCACATCAAACAGACCGTGTTCATCAGCGAATCATTGATAAGAATAAAGAACGTGGGCTCCCTTTTGTGCCCTCTGGGACACCACAGGTGAGGCTTTGTTAGGTGGAGATGGACCCTATGTTACTGTGCAGCCTAATGAGGCGTTGAGCTGAGGAAGGCTGCAATACCCATATGGAATGAGACGTCTTCGTGGTCTAAGGATGGTGACTTCGTTGAGCAGACTTATGCTTTAGTTAACCAAGTCCAAAGTTAACAAAGGTGCGATGGAAGAAGTCACGGAAGCTGACAAAGCAATAGTGGATGGTACACGAAATCTTCATCCCCGCAACCCGCTGATGGTCCGTGCAGCTTATGATGTCCCTTTAAGCCCAGTTGAAAGAAAAGAAAAGAAGAAACTCACAGACTAAGCTGGGGATCGATATGATGGCAGTGGGTCGCAACTCACGCAGGGACTGTGAACGTGTCGTCTTCATTATTGTGTGTGTGTGTGTGTGTGTGTGTGTGTGTGTGTGTGTGTGTGTGTGTGTGTATGTGGTGTGTGTGTGTGTGGTGTGGGTGGGTGGTAAGGTGGGTTCTTATTTGGTGTACTTATCATTAGTGGTCTTTTATATTTGCGTACGAACAGTTTTTCCTTGAGTATTTTTAAGGTGTTGTGTATGCATTGTTTAATCCGCGCGTGTGTGTGTGTGTGTGTGTGTGTGTGTGTGTGCTGGAAAATATTTTCTCGTAAATTCATTCCTGTTTAACGATTCTTAACAAAGAGAAATCCATTCTTTCCTCCTGATACATACTAATGGTACGACCTACACCTGGAAACGCCTACCTGGAGACAGAAAGGGAGTGACTTGCTTAGTTTCCATTTTCTTGCGTGTGCGAAAAAGAGTGGGATGAAAAAAAAGAGCCGAGGTTGCATCATTCAAGGGTATGCTAAATCCACCATCCTCTGAGACGTGGTTTGAAGTTTTGTAGATTCATTTGTGATAGATCATTTGATCACCTTTGTGAATACTTTGTCACGCGTATCGTGGCTAATAGTTCGACTAATGAAATAATGCTAAGTTTTGTATTCTTGTAGCTTAAGGTCAAAGATTCCCTCGAATTAATCTTATTATTCGATTGCTGACAGATCTCAAAACTTTGTGATGTTGAGATTAATTGCTTTTCATTATAATTGGCTAAGATATGACTCCAACATTTTTACGTTTAGTCACATTTTGAAGACCTGTTGATACCGAGTGATAGAGACGCAGATCTGACTATTACCAAGCCATTATGACCAACCGTAACTTAGGGTTTTTTAAGGGATTAATGTTCGTGTGTCCGGTTATGATGATCCTGTACCATAAGACGTATTACCATTTTCATTCTAAATCCGTGGCTCATGTCCGGTTCAGCGACAGTCAGCCGGTTCTCTAGAACGAGAATTTGTTCTAGATCCTGGGTGTTATGGTCCGTTCTCCCACGTACCTACCGGAATAACCTTCAACTTGGGTACCCGAAAACGACCAGCTGGGACACAGATGGAAATAAATATGTATGTCTATTGTTCATGCATACATGTAAACTGTCATGCAGTATTCCCACTCCGGAAGCCGAGAGAGGAAAAGAGGAAAGGTTAGGGGGGTTGGGGAGGGGGAGGGAAGAGTGGAAGGGAGAGAGAGAGAGAGAGAGAGAGAGAGAGAGAGAGAGAGAGAGAGAGAGAGAGAGAGAGAGAGAGAGGAAGCACAGAATGTGTTTGTGATGGAAAAATAAATAGTGAGATGGAATGAAGAGGATGAAGTGGGAAAGGTAAGAGGGAGGAAGATAGAAAATAGCAAATGAAAGATGCAAAACGGAGGAAGGCAAGGGAAAGAGGGAAAATTTGGAAAGATGTTAGAGGCAGAAGTGGAACTGAAGAAAGGGAGATGGTGCATGAGAAGGGAAATGGCTGGAGAGGAAACAGGGGCGGGAGGAGAGGCAGACAATCTAAAGTGACAGCAGAAGTGCTTAAGGTCGCTCCTATACTGACTCTAGAGTCGCTTCTCCAGAACAAGAAAAGAACTTCTCCATTATGAGCTCGGAAATAGACGGAAATATTTCCGTAAACGCGCCACTCACAATCAGTTTAACACACACACACACACACACACACACACACACACACGCACACACACACACACACACACAATCAGAATATCTTCACTAAGAGCAGTACGTCAGCGGATACTGCATGAGCTCTTCCTCAAAAAAAAAAAAAGTCTAGCTCAGAGGTCGACAACCTTCCTTTATTTTTTTTTAACCTGCAGATAACGAGCATTACACAAAGAGGCAATAAGGGAAATATAAGCCATCCCCGAGCGAAATTCACGTGGAGACGAACAAGAAGCATGAATGAACCCCATTCATAAAGATGAGTCAGCTGAGGCAAGGACACGGTGCAACATGTCGTCGTACTCGCCCACGACAACCCCCGCGTGGCATTAATGAATAAACGACTGACTCAAAGATCAGGGAGACGCGCTTCAGCCTCGATGCAAGCGCTCAGACGCGGCAATAAGTGACGCAACAGACGAAAGTGAAACATTTAATGAGAGGACGAGGCGATCAGAGGGAGAACCTGATGTTGGGTATTGGAGTGTTGTGCTTTGGTCTGGATACGTCTGCGCTCTCTTGTCTTATAAAGGCTTGGCTTTAGGGTTGGAATCTCTATCCCGACACTGCTTTTGTTTTTAAGTGTTATTGGTTGCTTATGGTTGTCTTGACGCGAGTTTGTGATTGCTGTACTTGAATTTAGAAAGGTAATGCGGTTTTCATGGTTTTTATTTAACTATGCTTAATTTTTGTCTTGCAGACTATTGCCAGGGAGGCAAAGCTGCGGAGAGACACGTAATATTGTTTATTAAGAGAGGGAGATGTGAGACTCGAGGTTCGCAGTCGGGATCGTCCACTTGTTCTGGATATATTTAAAGGCAGCGTTGACCCCCACCTCCAGGCTCAAGCTGATTTTTCTTTCGTGATATCTATAAAAAAGAGAAAAAGACTTTGTCAAAGAGATGAGAGAGAGAGAGAGAGAGAGAGAGAGAGAGAGAGAGAGAGAGAGAGAGAGAGAGAGAGAGAGCTTATCTTTTGTATCCCATGGTTCTGTGGTCTTAAAATCAATGTTTGATAGAATAACGTAAGTTGATCCTGCATACGTTCGGGTTTCGGAGGGAAGGAAAGGGAGGGAGTTACGGATACTCCACACGTTTGTTGCTGGATTTTACTGGTTTGCTGATGCTGGGCCAGAGATCCTAACTTATACGTCAAATATAGTGTTAGCACGCCGTCATACACGGGAGATTGCTTAGAAACACACACACACACACACACACACACACACACACACACACACACACACACACACACACACAAATTCCCTTCGGAATTCATTTCTATCATCATGTTGTGAGAAAGGGAAAAAATTTTAGATTTCGTGAGCCCGATATCCAAAAAGATGATGTTAAGAGTTAAAGACAAGCCACTGAAACCTTTACAACAGAGAAAGAGAAATGAAAATTGTCTTCTTTGGAACTGGTGTTTCGAGTGTTCGAATTGTCAGACATCGGAGCAAGAATGAGACAGTAGAAATGCGAGGAGTAACATCAAGAACACACTCTGTGTTGCGTTTTCTGTTCATATTTGCTCAAACGGTCCTTCCAGAGTCGACAGTCACAGGTTTGCGTTCCTTGAGGGTCGGGTAAAAGGTCTCGTCATCATAGCCTGGGTCGCACTGTCGTACATATGAATCGATCCGTCATGCTCAAGGGGTCAACCATTTAAGACTCCGTCAGTATGATCAAATCAACTCACGATAACATGGATTGTTGTATGCATGGTGCACCTTATAGCAACGGACAGTTCATGATACGGAACTCGGGTCGAGAGGATACGGTCTCGTCTTCGTCACACACACACACTCATGGCAAACCTTCCTAATGATTCGAAACATTTCCCCCGTGTAGCAGGGTCGTCACAACCTACCACCTTGCTCCGCCGTCACCTCTCCAGCACCTCGCCACCGCCCTTCAGTCCGTTTACCACGAAGGCCTGCCCCCCACATCCCATCCGTTCCTTCGTCACTCCTCCCTTCCATCATCTCCTCCTTTTGCCACCATGCCACTCCGTCCCTCCCATCATCCGCGTTGGCCCCTTATTCCTTAATACCGCTACCATCTCTGGCTCCTGTCCCGTTTATCCAAGCCTTCTGGCTCCCCCCAGAACGCCCCTCCCACACTCCTATTAAAGGCTGGTTTCTATTAGTCTATTGTCTCGCCAGTGTTTCCAGTGACTGTGGATGGGGAGCGGGTCAGAAGAGGTGGAAGGAAGAGTAAGGTTTGGGACACGAGGCAGAGAGTTTGGGAGATAAGAGACGGGCAAGGGGTTAAGGATAGGCTGGTTGAGGTTCAGACAGAGGGAAAAGAAGAGAGGGGGTTACGGTTGGGAAGAGAGGGGGGGAAAAGGTCATAAGAACGCTAGGAAGGAGTAGGAGGGGGTTATTATGAGACGGGGAATGCTATGGAAGGGCTTGAACGAACGCATACCTTATCCTCGTGGTCACACAGCTCTATCCGGCGGAGGCAATGATGATCTTAACACTACTGTTGTTTGGCTGCTGCTTCTGCAGTAGTGATCACGCAGTAGTACATATATACCACTACTAACTCATGTGCTGCAGATTTAGACTGATCAAGCAACAAACAGCAAGTCCCTGGCGATCACTTTTTAAAGAACATATGAACTGCTAAACCCTCGACAAGTTGCATGATTTTTTTTCTCATTATTTTTCCGATCTGGCCCGTATTCTCTGAACACAGATCCCCTCCTGACTCCCCTAATACGGTAACTCGTATGATTCACGCCCAGTGTGGCTGAGATCAGCCTAACTCTGTGCTAGAAACGAATGCACTTACCGAGACGCTGAAATCAGTCCAATTTACAGGTTTAAAGACGATTGTATCATAAAGCTATATCAACTGATTGTCAAATAAGCACGTTAGATCATATGTATTAAGAACATTAACAGGTGATATATATAAATATATATATATATATATATATATATATATATATATATATATATATATATATATATATATATTTTTTTTTTATACTTTGTCGCTGTCTCCCGCGTTTGCGAGGTAGCGCAAGGAAACAGACGAAAGAAATGGCCCAACCCCCCCCATACACATGTATATACATACGTCCACACACGCAAATATACATACCTACACAGCTTTCCATGGTTTACCCCAGACGCTTCACATGCCTTGATTCAATCCACTGACAGCACGTTAGCCCCGGTATACCACATCGCTCCAATTCACTCTATTCCTTGCCCTCCTTTCACCCTCCTGCATGTTCAGGCCCCGATCACACAAAATCTTTTTCACTCCATCTTTCCACCTCCAATTTGGTCTCCCTCTTCTCCTTGTTCCCTCCACCTCCGACACATATATCCTCTTGGTCAATCTTTCCTCACTCATCCTCTCCATGTGCCCAAACCACTTCAAAACACCCTCTTCTGCTCTCTCAACCACGCTCTTTTTATTTCCACACATCTCTCTTACCCTTACGTTACTCACTCGATCAAACCACCTCACACCACACATTGTCCTCAAACATCTCATTTCCAGCACATCCATCCTCCTGCGCACAACTCTATCCATAGCCCACGCCTCGCAACCATACAACATTGTTGGAACCACTATTCCTTCAAACATACCCATTTTTGCTTTCCGAGATAATGTTCTCGACTTCCACACATTCTTCAAGGCCCCCAGAATTTTCGCCCCCTCCCCCACCCTATGATCCACTTCCGCTTCCATGGTTCCATCCGCTGCCAGATCCACTCCCAGATATCTAAAACACTTCACTTCCTCCAGTTTTTCTCCATTCAAACTCACCTCCCAATTGACTTGACCCTCAACCCTACTGTACCTAATAACCTTGCTCTTATTCACATTTACTCTTAACTTTCTTCTTCCACACACTTTACCAAACTCAGTCACCAGCTTCTGCAGTTTCACACATGAATCAGCCACCAGCGCTGTGTCATCAGCGAACAACAACTGACTCATTTCCCAAGCTCTCTCATCCCCAACAGACTTCATACTTGCCCCTCTTTCCAAAACTCTTGCATTTACCTCCCTAACAACCCCATCCATAAACAAATTAAACAACCATGGAGACATCACACACCCCTGCCGCAAACCTACATTCACTGAGAACCAATCACTTTCCTCTCTTCCTACACGTACACATGCCTTACATCCTCGATAAAAACTTTTCACTGCTTCTAACAACTTTCCTCCCACACCATATATTCTTAATACCTTCCACAGAGCATCTCTATCAACTCTATCATATGCCTTCTCCAGATCCATAAAAGCTACATACAAATCCATTTGCTTTTCTAAGTATTTCTCACATACATTCTTCAAAGCAAACACCTGATCCACACATCCTCTACCACTTCTGAAACCACACTGCTCTTCCCCAATCTGATGCTCTGTACATGCCTTCACCCTCTCACTCAATACCCTCCCATATATATATATATATATATATATATATATATATATATATATATATATATATATATATACACACACACACGCGTACATACGCTCATGTGAGTATCATCCGCAAATCCATTGCAAGAAGCTGCAAAATGTTAGGAATGCACTAAGAGCTTGATCCATTTTGCATTAAGTTACAACTGTTAAGTAAAAATGCGTAAATGTAATGAAATCATAAACTGACAGCAATCCACGGTATGCAAAGTGGGGCATTCTCCAGCAAGGGGAAAAAAAATCATACAAACGTGTTGTAACAAGTCTTGGCGCGTAATAACCTGTCTGGTCGTGTTTGTTTACCTTGTTATGAATGTTGCCGGGGCGGAGAGAGAGAGAGAGAGAGAGAGAGAGAGAGAGAGAGAGAGAGAGAGAGAGAGAGAGAGAGAGATGCCTGTCACTCTGAAGGTGTGGAAAGGATGCAGATGTGGTAGGAATAATCGCACAGGCTTTATAAGCGTAACAGTTCTGTTCCAAAAGTATAAGGAATTGAATCCCAAATCACGATGACTTGAACCTCTTCAAGAAGAATCGTACTCCAGGCTTAAGACATGTCACCTGCTTGATATAACCCTATGAGCATAAGGACTTATTGTATCAGAATTCCTACTCACGATTACCTACGATGACTCGTTTATCAGTTCGTTTATTTCTGCCATGTGCCCGGGTGTATGTGTGTGTGTCCCATCCATAAAAATCATGTAAAGGAGTGTTTTTGACGGGGGATAAATTTTTATCACAGGCGGGTTAATGGTGGCTGGTGCGGGTGTGGAGTTAATTGGACCCCGTTGATGTTGACTTTGAAAACTGTAACTACCTCAAGTGTGGTAGAAGTTTAGGTATCTTTAACTGTATTTACAACAGTTGCTCTGGCTGCTGCTGGTGTATCCTGTGACTGACAGTGTATCATATGTAGAGTAAGTCTGAATCATTGGAAATGATGAGGCTTGGAAAGTCTGAGCAATATGTCTTGATCGTAGGTGATCATTTTACTTTTATTGATATGGTTGTGATATCTGACTAACCACGAGTTTAACACAGGGCCCGATTGGGTTCGAATTCTTGGCGCGGCAGTCCACACACACCCCAACCCAGGTGTTCATCCTTCCCTCAGGGCTGGTCGATAAATGGTTACCTGACTTAGGCTGGTGTGTGTGTGTGTGTCTGTGTGTGTGTGTGTAACTACCTATTTGTACTTTACGTGGAGGGAGTTTTTACGCATACGTGGAGACCCACCTTTTCTCTGTGTAAGCCGAGACGGTATATATATATATATATATATATATATATATATATATATATATATATATATATATATATATATATATATATATATATATCCCTGGGGATAGGGGAGAAAGAATACTTCCCACGTATTCCCTGCGTGTCGTAGAAGGCGACTAAAAGGGAAGGGAGCAGGGGGCTGGAAATCCTCCCCTCTCGTTTTTTTTTTTTTTTTTATTTTTCCAAAGAAGGAACAGAGAAGGGGGCCAGATGAGGATATTCCCTCAAAGGCCCAGTCCTCTGTTCTTAACGCTACCTCGCTAACGCGGGAAATGGCGAATAGTATGAAAGAAAAGAAATATATATATATATATATATATATATATATATATATATATATATATATATATATATATATATATATATATATATATCTAATATGAATAAAGATTTTAGTAGAATATAATTTTGATTATTGCTGAGCTCCTTGTGGAAATCCCAAGGGCCAATCATATTACACCTCTGTTTACACCTTCAAAATCAACCATCGCTCATATCGGCTGTTTATGTTAAAAGAAAAGTGGGACAGAAGGAGAGGAAGAAGCCTCTGCAGGGGCTGAGAGAGAGAGAGAGAGAGAGAGAGAGAGAGAGAGAGAGAGAGAGAGAGAGAGAGAGAGAGAGGTGCAAAAGAAAAGTTTCATCAAGAAGCACAGAGCCAGAGACTTAACCCAGTTTGCCGGTGCCTGTGTTTATTCAGGTAGTCGCCCCGAGGAGGCAGGGAAGGTAGGGACGACTTTCCTCTGTTTATATTTTGGACTTTTATGAAATGATGACGTGAAAAAAACTTGCAGACTGCGGCCCATGTCACAGTGGTCTGGTTTAGGGAATATCCTCTTCTTGGAACACACATTCACTCACTTCAGTTTTTTATGTCTTTTTTTTTTAACGTATTGTTTATTTCTGGTGAGAGCCAGGTGTACCACACATTACTTGAAGTATTTTATATACCAAAAGATTTCGGGTTCAATCTCGGATCAAGTTGAGGATGAAACCCACATGACAGATAGACTCACCTGATCTAAAAGCTTCTCTGCCCACACGTATAATCCTCAAAGCCTGCAATACAGATTAAAGTTCTAACATTTACTTTGAGACAAATATTTCTCAGAAAATTCTGTCACGGTATTTCATCTTCTCAGGTAGGTCGCGAGGCTTGCGGCATCATCTGGCCCGTGGCTCGGCAAGAGGAGACACACTACGGTGAGTAGAGACTTGAACTTTAATTCAGGTGGAGTTAGGACAAGACAAGACGAGAGTCGAGATGATGCGATCTCTCGTGGACTGCAATAGCAGTGATGAGGTTCAGCAAGTTGTGATGTATTCTATTCTGAGCATTTCTCTCCGAGTCAGCTGTCAGTGATATGAATACCTTGTTGGTCCTGGGAGGGGTGAGTTGAGATGAGTTGTTCCAAAGATAGGGTTGGTATTACGTTCACCCTGTATAGAGTTCTGTATGGTCCTGCATATAACATACGGTGTACTGTAGGTTGTGGAGGCTGAGAAACTGGTTTGATAGTGGCGTTCTAGAAAGCAGTTTAGGATTACAGTATCCTTTAGTCTTGTCAGGATGTGTTACACGTCGTCTCAACGAAGGTTCAAGAACTTCTGAAGGACATACCCAAATGTTTTGTGATATTTCCTGAGTGTGTTAATGCCAGGGAATAGTGAGGCCATCATAAAGTAGGGTTATTCTTGGTAAATCTAACACCTGATGAAGCGACAGAGATTGCGCCCGTCGGTGTCACTGATCCGGTCTTCCATCCTTTTCTCTTAACAAAACGTCTGTTATCTTCGTTCCCGGAGATGCACCTGACACGTTGCTGTCTTCAGGGTTAATTGATTGTATGGGTTCCCATTATGGCTCCGTGTAAGCTGGTGAGGAGTGGATGATTTCGCTATTTGATGTGTTAAAGGTGAGACCCCGTCGTCTTGTATCTCCCTCCCAGGAGTGAGTTTATCAGACGGGGACTCTACACTGCCCACAAAATGTCTATGTTCCAGGAACTCGCTATGTAGATGACTGCGGTTGCTGTGGGAGTTAGGTAGAATGTGTGGGAGAGGCAAGAAGGTCACCTGTTGGACCCATTCGACTGATATGGCTTCTGCTTCGACAGAAAATGATATCGATGATACACTCTGTAGCACATATGACCGAAAGGAAAAAAGCTAGAAATTTACTGACGAACAGCTTGAACAACAACATCCCTTCTCGTGAGGGTGAGAGTTGCTGAGCTCCAGTGAACGAGGTTACGCAAGGACGTAGTTCTGCGTGCATGAGTTTGTTCCTTTGTAGACCGGTGAGGTACCGATGCTCCTCTGTTTCAGTCTCAGGTAAGGTGGCTGCTTCACAGTTAGTGTATCTAATAGTATCCCTGGCCACTGGGTGTCGAAAGGTGTTCCCGCTGATTCCAAAGTTGGTCTGGGACGTGGTTAATGGAATTCAACCAGAACAAATGTGAAGTAATTAGGACAGGACAGAGCGAAAGATCGCCCAGCAGGATATAAGCTTCAAGGCTGTGTGTGAGAAAGACTTGGGAATAGACAACATCCCTAACCTCTCGCCAGAGTCCCATGTTAGGGGAATAGCTAAGGAGACAAACTGTCTGCTGGCAAATATCAGAATAGCTTTCAAGTATGTGGGTAGAAAATATTTAACAATTAATTCATATCCTATAACAGCCCAAACTAGAGTACGCCTCCCATGTGCCGTCACTGCACCGAGAGAAGCACAAAGAACTCATAGAGAAGGTCCAGATGAGGGCAATAAACATTGGTATCAATATTAAGAGAGCCAAGCTACAGGGAAAGCCCGAAGGCTTTAGATCTATCCACTGTGGAGGGGGAGACTGAGGGGTGACCTCATCACAACATTTAAAGTTTTTAAAAGAGATCGATGAGGCTGACCGTAGACAGTACTTTGAGAGGAGTAGGGATAGAACAACCAGAGGACATAACATGAAATTAAGGAAGAAACTTGTAAATATGGATGTAAAGAATGTTTTATAGTATAAAAGTGGTGGGTGAACGGAATGAATTGACTGAGAACATAGTTAATGCACATAACATGTATACATTCAACAGGTTTTATGATAATATAGTATAGTATAGTATATTATATCATAGTATAGTACAAATAAGTAATTACACACACACACACACACACACACACACATATATATGGTTTGGACACTCTGAGAAAATGGGTGAAGAGAAGTTAACAAAGAGGATGTATGTCAGAAGTGGAGGGGACAAGGAGAAGCGGGAGACCGAATTGGAGTTGGAAGGATAGCGGGAATAATATTTTAAGTGATCAGGGTCTGGTTATACAGACGGATGAAAGGTGTTCCCGGAGCGTTGTGGTATACAGCGGGCGACGTGCTGTCAGTGAAGCAAGCCAGGGGACATGAAGCAGCTAGGGAAAACCACGCAAAGGTCTGTGGGGCCTAGTTGTGGATAGGGGGCCATGGTTTCGATGTATATTACACACGCTGTACACGACAGCTAGAAATTGGATGTGAGCAAATTAAGCATTTTCTTCCGTCTGCTCCCGGCGCCCCCTCGGCTGACGCGGGGAACAGCGAACAAGTATTTAAAAAAAAAAAAATGGTAAAAACCCTAAGACTCCTTTTAAAGGAAATTTGCTGTACTCCCACCAGGAGCAGGGGCAATGGATTGACTCCACTGGAAGGAGGTATTCCCCCAGCGAGGCTGTACTCCTCTTCGTCCTATGACGACGATAGCCTTGCCGAAGGTCAGTTTTCCATCGCGGTAGAGCCACTTGCAGGAGGCGGAGTCCGGAGTTCTGCACACATGGGGGGGGTCGGTCGTCTGTGTGTTGTGTTTGTAGCTTAGTCGGATGATAAACACTTGTAAAGCGAGAGGGAGTTTAATTAACATGCAAGTTTACTTCGCTGGGGATGCTAATTAATTTAATATTAGTGGACTTGGCTTGGGCGTATTCAATCAACGTTCATGCACAGTGAGCCAATTAAACCAATCAGCTCCTGTAATTACATTACCGTCGACTTGCTCAGGTTCATTCAGTCAATTAGCTATCAGGATAAAATATTCATAAACCCTTTCCCCTGTTTACAGATAAAATGATAAATATGATTTTCTTTTCCACGTTCTCTAATCAACAGGGATGTATATATATCTGGGATTCTCAACTGCAGAATTACGAAGCTTTTTGGAAAGTCTTTTGTCCGTATCCATAAATCATTTTGAACTTTAGTTTTCTTTTAATTAGTAAACAAGGAGAATTCATCTTTCGAGTATTCAGCAGAGCTACGTATCAATATTCATCCGTAAAAGTTTCTGAAAATGTTGAAGTTCATTTGGTAAGCGATTCCCGGTGGATGCATCAGGAATGAGAATATTCGTTGCAGTACAAAATACGTGATGGAGGAGGATGGTTGACAATATTTGATTGCATTTGCTACTCGCGTGTGAATTGAGAAAAAAAGAAATTTGTGGCAAGGGAGGAGAACAGGGAAAAGAAATGGCCACAGGAACTGTTAGGTTTACTGTCAGAGAGAGAGAGAGAGAGAGAGAGAGAGAGAGAGAGAGAGAGAGAGAGAGAGAGAGAGTCATGTGAAAAAAGAAAGATGGACAGATACAAATACAGACGCAAACAGATTGGGTACTGACTGTTACGCACGCATTCCCGGGGCGCCCCGGGGTCGAGTCCACAGGCTTACACAGAGTCCGGTCTGCAGTTTGACGAGGTGCAAGCGACATGAAAACTATGATAACAAAAACACCGCAGGATTGGGTGTATGCTACCTAAGCGGGATCTGATATTGGGAAAACTGCCCCATATATTGCAACCACATCTTGAACGTATCATGCTTAAGTTTCTTGTGGGATTCGGCTCATTCAGAGGAGATTCGAACTAAGGAACTGATGTTCCTCGTTCCTATGAAGCTCCCTCTTCACTTGTCCATAGTCTAACTTATATTCGATATAACCACAGTCTTCTACCATCAGACTTTGTGATAAATTGCACATTAAACAGGGACATCTGCCTGTGTTTGCATCTGCCATCCACTTCACTGATTCATCAGAGCCTCGAGCTACTGTCGTGTGATTCAAAAGCGACAAAGACTGTCCACCTCAGGGTCGAGTGTCTGGAGATGCGGGATATTGATCTTCCGCGTGTCTCTCACACGTTCACTCCACGAGCACGACCGGGATGACCCTTGGCCTTTCGACCTGAACGGTAAGGGTCAGGTCCAGAAGTCAGGTTATATCATACGCCATGGATAACGTTATGTCATGTTATTAAAAAGTGGTACCAACGTGGTCAAGTGGTCAGACGATCGTGTCAAGGTTTCGTAACCAACGTTTTCAGACGATCGTCGTGTCGAGGCTTCATAACCAACGTTTTCACAAGGCAGTGAGCTTAGACCATACCGCTTGTTCTGATTTTTATTTGCAGTCTATTATTATATCATCACCACGACGCAGGCACAGTAGGGAAGGGCTTCACCGTTATAAACTTCAGATTGCGGCCTCCCTGTCGTTAATAGTTAACAATGTTGTCAAGACGCGAGGCCAAGTCTCTTGCATAAGTTAGCATGAAATCAAGTTGTCAAACTTAGCCGACAGGGAAGATGAAAGCCAGACTGCTGGACCAAGTGATGCCAGCGGACTGGGACTGTCAGTGATCTCTCTCTCTCTCTCTCTCTCTCATGGGTATCGAGAGGGTTAGCTCTGGCTTCACCCACACGCGGGCTGCTAGCCATCGCCCCATCTCACCCATGACCTGACAACACGCAACATACACGAGTCGTCAGTCTTGCTCTGGTTCTGCCTGCTGTGTGAGTGATCTGCGTTCGTCCCGGCTCTTGGTATGTACCTAGTGAGTTCGCAGTCTCTCGCTCTACGCAGTGAGCGCAATGCGCTAGCCTTTAATTCACGGGAGAGAACTAACTCGTAGTTTGGCTCTCTCTCTTCTCTCTCTCTCGAGTCTGGAGAGCACCCCCCATACACGTATATCGTACGTGCAGGCATCGTACACCAGCCGCCTGCCCAACAAACGCACGCAGTCTGCAGTAATGACTCGCCACGCTGTTCGATTTCTTTTTACACATACATATGTTGGGGCGGATATTGCAATGGTTAAATTCCAGTTTCCCTGACGTATAGGCGAGGCAGTTGAAAGGCCCAGTTCGGCACCCCTTCGTCCCATCCCCCTTCCCATATTTCACTAATCTAGTTTTAAACTTGTCCCCCCCTCCCCAGGAAGATAAACAACAATGAAAATTGGAAAAAGAAAAACAAAGATGTATATCACACCAACACTTTAGAACGGAGGCAAATTGACCGCTCGTAACGCGACTGTCTCGAGATAAAGCTAAAGGATCGACTTTGAAAGGTTTCTATGTTGCGTGGGTGGCTGGCGACCGTGGCTTTACCAACTGAGGAAGAAGATATCTTTCGAGCCTTCAGTCTCTCTCTCTCTCTCTCTCTCTCTCTCTCTCTCTCTCTCTCTCTCTCTCTCTCTCTCTCTCTCTCTCTCTCTCTCTCAGGACGCTTCTTGTTGTCTTGATTATAAACCGTGGAAGGATTTTCCTCACCAGTGCGCTATAGATGGAGTTCACCAGATACAGAGTTGACCACAGTGTGGACCACAGTCCGATCCTTTGGGGGTTGTACCGTCATGCTCAAGGGTGTTGCCGACGTGTTCAACAGTTCGTTAGAAAAGAAAAAAAAGATTTACCTATGTTTCCATGTCTCTTATGGAATATCTTAGCTTTTGCATGTAAGTCGGTAAATGATGATCTTACATCATGGATTGTTGACGGAGACCTAAAGACCTGTTGCGTCTTTAGTGGTTTCTGTTGGCTCTGTTTAAACCTGTTCTGCCTCCTGTTAAAGTTGATCTCCCCAACAGTTCCTTATGAAGAGTCATTGCCATAGAGTTTTAGATCACGTAACATAGTGAAGATGTATGATAACACGTTTCTCTGTTTACCTGAATTAAGATAACTAGATAGCGCGCGCGCGCGCGCGCGCGCACACACACACACACACACACACACACACACACACACACACACACACACACACACACACACACACACACACACACACAGGTTTTCGTAGATGCGATGCCTCTGTTACGAGATGTAGATAGTCGAAATTGAAAGACAGCTCTGTGTTAGCTAGTAACTCCACACTGTCCATAAGGTTAAGTACCCATAATGAAGTTAATAAGAAATTAGATTGTCATTGTCAAAGAAAACTTTACCTTTTTTTTATAAACATTTTTATCTAACTGTTAACAGTTAGATAACTGTCGCATTATCAAATTCATTTAACAAGTCTGGGCACAGATATTGAAGGCGTACGTGGTAGGAGACAGTCTGCTTTCGTTCGCGAAATGTTGTATCTCTGATTTAAGTCTGCATTCGCTTGGATTTCTAAGGTAGGTATTACCTTGAGACCCATCTGTATAAATTGTTGATACAGTGGAACTCTCAGTCAAACGGTGAGGTTAGCAGCAGGTCATATAAGCAACACTTGGAAAAAAAAACATTTTGGAGGGTTGGTGGAAGATTCCTTGATTTGAAAGGAGTCACCAAGTCAAGGTAACGTAAATATCAAATCACTTTTACTATAGCGCGGCGCCCGAGAGTCGAACCCAGGCTACCGAGAACAGCAAGGCGGACAGCGTACCATTAGACCACCGAGAGGACAAAACCCTCCTCAGTGATATAAAGTAAAGTTTGTTTACATTAAGCACTATTTCAAGCAGCTGTCACACACCGACTTTTCTCCTTTTAACAGACACCAGAGATAAACAATCCTGTAATTTTTGTATACGCAGTTACCGTTTTTTTTTTTTGTTTCTGTAAAGTCAAATATATACAAATTTGGTGAAGGTAACAGGAATATAACTTTTTATTTCCCCTAAAACACACGTGGGAGGTCGGTATTTGCACTTGTATCTGGAATTCAAAGAACGGTTACAGTACAAGCAATTACGGAGAGAGGGAGGGAGGGAAGGGGGGTTAAAAGTGTGGGAATGTGTTTTGTGTATGTCTGTGATAAAGGGGTAATGCGTTTGCTTAATTACCTATCTGTAGTTGCCTATCGGCGAGGGGGATTTTACAATCGTGGGAGATCCAATTCCTGAACGTTTGTCACACAGAACTTTTTAAAACTTTTTGTGTATGTTGTCGGCATTCACAGTTTCGTCCATGGTGTTAGGCTATCAAAAGTACTTCTTTACATCTTTTCTGTCAGTTTTTTTTTTTTTTTTGCTTAGTTTCCTTTCTATGACCTCTAGTTGCTGTGTCTATGCATTTTCTCTCTCTCTCTCTCTCTCTCTCTCTCTCTCTCTCTCTCTCTCTCTCTCTCTCTCTCTCTCTCTCTCTCTGTGTGTGCTTCTTTCGAAGATATGTTCACTTTCGACGTCTACATTTGGGTGTTTTTTTTTTCTTTTTGCGCACATTTGTGATTTTGAATCTGTGTTCTTATGTAGGGATGCGATAGTGCAATGTGTGTGTGTGTGTGTGTGTGTGTGTGTGTGTGTGTGTGTGTGTGTGTGTGTAGTGAAGGTCTCATGGACCAGGAGAGACCATCTCAGAAGTTACTGATATTGGGTCTACGATCTTCCCCTAGATACTAAGCCTTCCCTGTTTGTGATGGGATATCACATCAGCAGATTGTGGTCTTGTGGACGTGTAAAGCCTTGAGGGTTCTGGGCATCGCTACAGCTGTCCTCTAGTGTGACCTCTCTACCTGCAAAGGTGGTTGGTTGCAGCCTTCGTACAAGAATGAGGGAAAGCCGCGAAGAATCACATCAGTATAGACTCCAGTCCCCAGGTAGCCATCGTTGGTTCACTCTTCATTTGGCAAGTAGCTACCAGACAGCCTTGTGAGGCGAAGATGCATCCTTCTCTGTGGTTGGTAGGTGAGAACTGTCACTCCACAAACACGTAGACGATTTACAGCGTAATTTCTCGTGAGACTGAGAACTATCAGCGTTCACCATCTTTGGTCTGCCTTGAGTGACGTGTTGGGAAAGGGAATGGGAGATGTTTTACCCTCTGGAGAATGACAGTGCCACACACGTGTGGAACGAAGGTACGACCCATAGGTATGACAGTTTGAGTCTTACCTTGACCCCTAAGGGACAGGTCAAAATGCCAGGCCATCGTACCTGAGAGTTGTACGCTACCATCCTCCTGCAGAGCCATTTCGTCTTCCTGAAGCAGTTAAGAAACTCGATCCAGTAGCAGTAATGCAAATGGATTGGGTATGTATAATTCATACTCCTCTACCCAACTCGCCTATCCTGAGATATATACATGTATAATAACGTCTTGGCTCTCAGACTTGTGGAACGAATTCTCGACACCCTTCAAATACCAGTGTGGAAGGCTCTTTCTCCCAAAAGCAGGCCAGGGATTCCATTATATATACATTTGTATACCTCACTCACCGCTGCGTTCTCTCTCTCTCTGCATCAAGAACCTTTCCAGAAAGATTTACTCTGGACCCTTCTGAAAATCTTGTATAGAAAGCTGTTTAAACCTGCAGGTTCGAGAATGTGTAATGAGGGAACCGAGATGGGTTCGGTGTGTTTCTGAGCCCCAGACGACTCCCCACCTACTGCTAGCCCCATAGGGACGACGATATGAGCCTTGAGCACGACGACACGACCCTTGAGTGTGATGGTTAAAGGGTCAGGTGAAAGATTACGATATCATACCCAGTGGTTATATAATGTTGTGATTACTACTTACCATTGAGCTCAAGGGTCGTATCCTCGTGCTCAAGAGTCTAATTGTCGTGTTCAAGGGTCCTTCCGCCGTGCTTAAGATCCTGTCATCGTACTCAGGGACCCTCCCAGCGTGATTAAGGACCGTACCTTCGTGCTTGTGGGGTTAAAGAGATATGTAGATCTGCAAGTCTGCTTGAAGTTATATTTGAGTCTTTACGTAAAATCTTCACTGAAAGGATATTGTATGACGCTTTATTCTATCTTTATTAAAACTTGTTAAAAGAATAATTACTGGAGATACAATTTAGAATATATTATATGTTTAATGAAATTCAAGATACGAAATTTTCTTGCGCTGAAGAACGTATGAGCAGTTCATTTTTGTGTTGTAGAAGTTCAAGGTCAAAAGTTTGGAAGCGTTTTTGAGCATTAAGGCACATCCGTTTTTACATCTAGATCACCGTCCAAAACGTTTTCCTCAAAGTTAGTGTTTAGTTAGAATTTGAGTGAGGAAAACCTACTCCCACTCGAGTTAGTCTGTTAACCCAAAGGCTCATTTAGTATTAACTTGAAGTTCATGTTAGCATTTACGCCGTTCGTTAATCTGTCTGGGTAACTTGTGCTGGAGAGACGGTGGCGAGGCTGTATGGATAGCCATTATCTGAAGGCTGCAGAACGGCAAGGGTGTGTGGGTGACGTGTGTCTCCACTGTCCGGTTAGTGTTCTGACCGGATCCCACCATCTTGATTATCCCCCCTTGTACCACCATCCTCTCTATGGCAGAGGCAACCCCTCCCAAGTGACTTGGGTCGACAGCTAGGTGTGTGAGGGATTGCGTATAAACGAGATGTGAACCTCTGGGAGGGGAACAGGTTGTCGTGGTTCTGAGACCTATCAATTCCGAATTGCCTTCAGATCCTCGTGAACGATGGCGTAGTCTTTTGAGTGTAGTAATTCGAAGCTTTGAACACCACGTCTCCTTCAATAATGTAAGGTTATGGTAACTCTACTTTGGTTTTATTGTTTTCAATTATCAGGTTGTGTGTATTAAGGTCACATGAATCACAGGGTTCATTTTGATGTTATCAAAGCTTTTCTCATCATTATTAAGTGAATTATTTCTACAGTTGAGTTGCGATTGCCTTACGAAGAAGAAAACCAGATTGATATTTGTCCGTGATGTTCTTTTCTTATCATTTTCTCGTAATAGAATAGAGCAAGTCGTCTTACAACAGCCGTTCATGGCAGCAGGATAAGGGGAAAGTAATTTTTGTCTCCCTCTTCGAAAACGTTAAAGAGTTCACGATAAGTCAGGGACACATGATCGAGAAGGGACAGAAGAATGGAAAGAGGTGGACATGTTAACGGAAGTACTATTTGGAAGATTCTTTGACGACAGCTAAGTTCGAGAGACAAAAAGCCTCTCCTACGTAGACAAAGCAAACAAATTGTTATTAATTTTCTTAGATGAAAAAAAAGTTTGAATGTGCAAACTTTATTCAATGAATGAACACCAGAACTTGTATGGTGGGGAACGAAAATGAAGGCTGTGTTTGGTAGTAAGTCTAAATAATAAATGATACTTGTGGTTCATTTCCTGCACTTTAATAAGATCACGCGTCCTTACCTTTAATGAGGCGTTGGAAATTCGAGTCGAATGATCCATTCAATACGCAGTGACGAAGGTGCTTATTGTGTATTCCTGCAAGCACTGGCTACCGGGTACTTAATAATCGAGTCAGAAACCTCTTAAATGTACGTTACGAATATCCGTTTGAAATCCATTGTGTGTATCACTCTTATCTCCGAAGGTCTGATGATAAGAGAAAACCTTTTTTGACTTGTCAGTTGCCTCAGTCCCCGTAGATAGAGGTCTGAGAATGATAGTGGTTACGCCACCTGCATTGCAGAACTCAAAAGCCTGTGTGTGTGTGTGTGTGTCTGTGCTTGCGCGCACGCCTCCAAACAAACCATTAACCATTTGACGCAAAGTCGAAAGAAACTGTCGCCCTGGATCATTACAGCGTACGTCGTAAAACGAATAATGAATTCATACGTAAGAGTCCCAGCTGTATAAAAGGCCATAAAGCTTTCGTTATGGGCGAGGAGGTAGCGGCCAGCGGCGCATCCCGGCTGTCAAATGTCAGGCTGGTTTTACGTCCACTGTTGACTTTTTAAATACGTGGAGGCTTTATGTAACATACTGTAAAGTGGGCAAGTACATGCTTCCGCC
The DNA here is from genome assembly GCF_036320965.1 of Panulirus ornatus. Classification (NCBI taxonomy): domain Eukaryota; kingdom Metazoa; phylum Arthropoda; class Malacostraca; order Decapoda; family Palinuridae; genus Panulirus; species Panulirus ornatus. The sequence continues at coordinate 50,491,771 of NC_092225.1, read as the reverse complement.
CCTCACTACATGATATGGAACTTTTTTCCCCCTTTTTTTTATATATATGTTGTTGACTTTCAGTACGTACCTTTAAGCTTTTATTATCTCGACTATTTTGATGTTATTTGTTACCTAATAACAACCCACAGGTCGTATTGGTTTTTTCTACATCTTTTGATAGTTTCTTTAATGCGTCCCAAGTTTTGGAAAGTTTAAGAAATTCCTGCTTTTTGAATTGTAATTGTTGTACTATTTCTTTTGATGTGTTGTTGTTCATCAATACTTACACCCATCTTCGTTGCTGATCTTATTACACACTGAGAAGCAAGTCAGGTGTTTACATATCATGGGTTTGCTAACGTTATCAGCTTCAGTAATGTCGTCGTTTTCATGAGAACGTAACTTAAATGGCAAAGCTAAACATCAGTGACGTTCTTGCTTGATCTGTCTTCTCATGTAGAAAATGCTTACGTTTGTCGTCTCTGGCGAAAGAGAATAGAGTGAACCAATAATCGAAAACAGCAGTTCTGAATCAGATGTCATGTAGGGTTGGTCTAAAGAGTGTCATGCTTTGAGAAGGTTTTACTATCTTATATATATATATATATATATATATATATATATATATATATATATATATATATATATATATATATATATATATAGAACCTTCTTTCATGAACGTTTGCCGTTTCCCGCGTGAGCGAGGTAGCAACCAGAACAGATGACAGAGCCATAGAAAACAGGATGAAATTTTTTCATTTGGCTCTTGGCTCTGCTCTGCTATAGAAGTGTGACTCTGGACAGCATGTAGTATGAAAGTTGAGGAAGTTCAAGGGTTGTGGCTCCACGAGTGTAAAACTCCCTCCCCTTACGGTATGTTGAGGTAATTACATACACATGCATACAAACAAACACATAAACATGCACTCTTGGACAAATGGATTGTTAAAAATGTACACATAAACAGACAGACAGACGGATGGAAAGACAGACGAATGTACAGAGGGACAGACACTGGCATACAAAAGCAGGAATACACACCCACATAGAAACAGTAAACGTTTACCCAGGCATAAGCGCCTGGGCACACCAGTCTCTACCACGACCCTGCAACATTAGGAAGCTAACAGAAAACAGCAAAGGTTCAGCCCACTGAGGACGACAGCACGACCCTTGAACACGGCGTCGCGACCCTTGAGCATGATAGCATGACCTTTGACCCTTGAAGTAAATGGTCATACCCAAGGATCGTGCCCATGGGTCATAACATCGTTTTCAGGGGCCGTACCGTCGTATTCAAGGGTCGTATTGCCGTGCTCTAAGGTCGTACCGTCGTTCTCAAGGGTCGCATCGTCTTGCTCACGGGTCGTAACGTATTTCTCAAGGGTCGCAGCGTCCTACTCAAGAGTCGTAGTGCCGTTCTCAAGAGGTCGTTCCTTCGTGGTCAAGGGTCGTATGTTCTTGTGTAAAGTGGCCAACGAGCTCAACTACTTCAGTGAACCCCTCCTTCAGGTACATACCTCGCATCAGTCGAGTCAGTAGCTGCACAAGGGCATCAGAAAGTAGATAATCTTGGGAGATGCCAGTTATCTTTGACCAAGGGCTTCTCACTATGTCCTGGCCCTGTCGTGAAGAACAGAGCAGAACGCACTTCATGAAGAACTGTGACACATCCGGGTCTTCAGTTTACATTACTAATCCAGGCCAGGACGAACCTCGCTCTTTCACGTCCTCAGAGGCAATATCTTCAAGTTTATACCCGCTGCCTGGAAGACCTCCGTTCCCACATTGTACCTTCTTATAATCCTGGTTAGATACCTATGTGTTACTTCCCTCCTCACACGCTTTGCAGGTTTCCCCCAAAGACTGCCAGTGTCACTTGGGCTCTTTAACACACAATAAACACAAATGAACATCATGGATACACACTTACATACATCAGTGTACCGGTACATATAAACCAGCAGGATAACATCAGAATAGGTCCTACGTTTGAGTATTGCTTCCTGGGTCGGACGAAACTAGTTAGGTGAGCTTACATCCAGTGGTTAATGGCGAGGGATCTCGTTCCCTCCCGTAACAAACAATGGGTTTCATTCCGTACCGTAATAAACGACAGGCAGGCCCGGCTCTGCTTCATGGTGGCGGCTGATCATAGTACTCTTGTGATACAGATTAGTATGCAGGTGGTGGTGGTTCGATTATGCTTATAGAAATACGTAGATCTGTGAGTGGTAAGTCTTGTGTGTCTTTGCAACGAACCTCAGGACTTCAAAGAGGGAGGCCACAGGGATTCCAACGACTTAGTTACTACATGTGTGATCAGTGCAGGTACGCAAGCCTTGGTGGTGTCCTACTAGTGGTCGTCAGTGAGGTGCTGATTGGTATGGTCGGTACTTTGTTCCACATGGAAGGGCTTCTTCCTTAATAACGGTTTCCAGTCTGTAATAGCGACTGGTCGTTAGATGAGGTTCGCTTGGTGAACATAGTCTCATCGAACACGTTGGTGAAGCTGACACTACTAGGGTGGTGGGAGTAGCTTGCTTTGCTCTCTCTCTTCGCTTTGTAGGGTGATCTTGTAGCGGTGGAGTGTGCAGTTATGTGACGTGCTGTGATGCAGGGTATGTAGCTGTGCCATATGTTGTGGTAAGGGTATATGAAGTGTATGTTTCTGTGAAATATAGAATGTGTTTGTGCGGCATATTGTTGGGGTAGTCGGGTAGGTAGAGACGTGAGATATATTTTGTCATGGGCTGCTGTTAAAATCAGATGTTATAACGGAGATTGTGACTGTGTGGGATACAACAGTTATGGGGGAGGGGGGGGATTTATGGTTGTGTGGGATGATCCCTTAGTGATTCCTTCTGTAGAACTGCATACGACTCACGACATTTGTGGGTTTTTCATGGCAGAGTGCTGGAGCGTTGTATATATATTTTTTCTTTGGATATGGCAGACGTGGCATGGTGGAAAACTATCCCACAGTTGTGGCCATAGTCATCATTGAGAAAGAAAAAGAGTAAAACAGGGATTGAGTCCAATGTTGTCTATAGACCCGACTCTTGAAAATGGAAACGTAATAGGAAGTTGGTAAGACAGAAGAATGAAGAGAATCCCACAGCTTCGCTATACGGGAAAACAAGGAGGTAGCATAATGGCCAGTCCTCCAGTGACAGGTCTCCTCCCGGAAACAAAGGGACGGAGCAGCCAGTCGCGTGTCGAGGGACCTCACTCTCAGGACCTGGGACACCCGTCAGACACCTCGAGAGAGCAGTGGCGGAAATGATAGCCGTAGAACAGAGGCAGGGAAGCACCATCACTGTGAACTTGAAGGGTTGGTTGAAGAGAGATGATAGCCAGGAGACGCTGGTGTTGCAAAAATGGTTTTTGATCTTACTCAGGATGAAGAGGGGGATGGAAGGAAGAAGAGACACCACAGATCTGTGAGCAGGACTCCATACCGGTGAGAATGAGACTGGTGTAGTTGTGGAACAGCTGCTCAAAAGAGACATTGTGAGTCTGTTAGGTTTGCAATGCGATCGCATTGTGTATTGCTGCTTATGTTCTGGGTTTTATATCATCTCTGTATTGATGGTTTGCTTTGTTTCATAAGTCTTCTATAATAATAATAATGTGCTATTATGCTTTATAATTACGTACTATTGTTCTTTAGCTTGTCATTGTTACATTACATTACAAAAAAGCTTTGCTTACTTCGTTATTTCATCCATGTTCATTGGCAGCATTTTCGTTGAAGTATCTTTGTTCGCGACAATAATTTGGAAGCAACCTAACAAAGACAACGTTACTGAAAAGCGTTTCCGTAAATATGTGTGTAGGTGATCAAGTTTCGCTAATGCTTACATCAAAGCTTATCCCGCTTCCAATTTTTTGAGGGCGGAGACAATACACTGCAGTGAATGTCTCATATTTCAAAGGACTACCCTCCCTGACTTTGGAGGAAGATATCCATTTTCTCAGTGGGGCAATATTTAATCTTGGATAACTGAGCCAAAGGGGTGAGGGAAGTTTATCTGGCTCGACATTTATTTGAGATAAACAATCTGACTTAGGGAAAAAATAAGATGGAGCGCGTTCGACCCAGTAATGAGAATTTTGCTTTATCTAAGTCTGTGATCCATTGATGTTTCGATGATTTGACTCAAACTCTGGTACTGTTACTTGTGACTCAAGTTCTGTATGAGTGGTAGCAGAACACACACACACACACACACACACACACACACATCCACAAAACCACTACTATCCATACACATCACCATCATCCATGCACAACACCCACTATCCATACACACTACGCCAATTTATGCACATCATCAACAGGAAAGCTCAGCGTTAAAACTTAGTTGTTTTAATACGGAAGTTTCAGATGGGTTTGAGTAGTGTTGTTGAACATTGAATCTCCTCTGCATCAACTATCACATCATCTAACCCTCTTGAGCACGAAGGTAGGATCCTTGAGTACGACGTTAGAATCTCTGAGCGTTGTATCCTTGCCACTGTATCTATGATTACTACATAACAGGCCATATTATCTATACTGCTACATTACAAGCCATATTATCTACATTGCTTCATAAGATGCCATATTATCTATATTCCTTCATAAGATGCCATTATAGCTATACTTTCTATAGTGTTCTTTATTTCTCACTGTCTTGTTCCTCATTATCATCCATTCTTTTCTTTTTTTTTTACAGTTTCCTGACGTCTGTAACTTCCCGTCTTCTGTTGTGTTGCAGTATTTCTCCTCTGCTATGGTCTTCCTAATATACCTCTGTATATTT